>NW_025953850.1:0-87072 GCF_022578515.1 Annulohypoxylon truncatum
ATAAATAAAATTTTATTAATATTTAATAAATATAAAAATTATATAATAATAAATTTAATTTTTTTTTTATAAATTTAATTTTATTTTATATTTTTCCGATTTTTCTTTAATTTTTAATAAATTAATATAATTAATTTTTTTATATATTAAAATAAATTTATAATTACGTATTATTTTAATAATATTTTATTTTATTATTTTTTTATATATATATCCCACGAATTATAATTTTTTAATAATAATTTTTTTAATATTATAAAAATATTTTATTAAAAACATTTATTTAATTTAAATAATTTTATTAATATAATTTTTATTAATAAATTTAATTTTATTAAATATTATAATAAAATTAAAAAAAAAATTAACCTTTAAAAATATTTAAATTAAATTTAAAATAATAAAAAATTAATTAATTAATAAACTTAAAACTTTAACACACTTTAAAATTTAAAAAAATAAAAAAAATTTAATGTTTATATTTTTTAAAAATAAAAAGTTAATTAATTTAAAATACCATTTATAATTTTTTATTATAATTAATAAAATAAAATTTTTAAAAATAATTAAATTTTTTATTATTTAAATAACTTTTAAATTAATAACGTAAACTTTTATAAACATTAAATTAAAATTAACATTATAAAAATTAAAAATTAAATTTTTAAAACTTTAATTTAAAAAAATAAAATTTAAAAAAAAAAAAAATTTTTAATTTAAATATTAAATTTTTAATAATTTATAAAATATTTAATAAAAAATTTAAAACATTTAAAAAAACTTTTATAATAAATTAAATAATTTTAAATTAAAATTTAAATAAAAATAATAAAAACGATAAAAAAAAATTCGAAATAAATAATATAAAAATAAATAAAACTTTTATAATATTAATTCGTATACGTTTAAAAAAAAATAATTAAACCATTAATTAAATTTATAAATTAAGCTTTTAAAACGTTATTTACTAATATTAATTTTATAATTATTAAATTTTAATTAACTTAGATATAAGCACTTGAAAAATATATGTTTTAATGAAAAACGGGGTGGCCTGGGGGGGTGTGGCCCGTGGGTGGGTCCCCCATGGTACTCGATCAATGAGTTGATTATTTTCAGTGGTAGGTTCACCAGCATTGCTATGCTTCCTGGAATGCCATTTACTTTAATTATTATATCTCAACGACTGATGGTCCAACAGTGTTATTCCAAGGTTATGTGGTATAATGTTAAAAAATGCAGGGGAATATTTTACATACCTAGTGAAGCTTTAGAAAAAGGTGTACGGATAGTAGTTTGGTAGGTACAGGTATGTACCTATGGTTCTCTTCTTGTGTCCGAGTTTGTATAGGCTTGAACTACGAGTGATTTTCCAAGAAATCCTAACAAACGTATATACCATTGAAGGTACCTAACTTGATATTGTTAACGCGCAACATTAACAAGATTAGCTCACATAAGATCGGTATGTAGGTATAGTTCTAAGTTGAAAGCGGCAACAAAACTGTGAAGCCTAAGACTTATAAAAATTTCTGGGCTTTTGATAGAAAATGATATCGATGCCATCTAGGATTTGAATAGAATCTTGCTTCCGCCCAAAGGAAAAGGGTGAGTTTTTTTATGTGAACAAAAAGAATGTAAGCTACACTAAGCAAGTGACTTTCATCTGATTACCTAGGTACATATAATGGAAGTTAAATAGATATAGCTACATCATTTACTTTGGAATTATCGCATAAACATATTCGCCAAAGGCTTTCGTTGTAACTATTCAAGCCTACATATATTCAATGAGAAAAAATATCGCCAGTTTTCCTTCAACGACTATATGTGACTAACGTCGTATTTATGTTAGACACCTGATAGGTTTCTATAGAACATGGCCCTCGTCGAGAAGCGAGCGCGGTCAACCATGGAAGTTACCCGCATGTTAATGAATCTTGATTGAATCTCTAACTTACATACCGTACCAAAGAATGGCTGATTCAGAGACTATGAATATATCCTTAACCTTCGTATCACGCTCTTACAACTATCACCAATAGGTCTTCGTACATGACGGGGGAAGAAAGAAAGACAGACAGAGAGAGAGCCTGGGTTATAACAGTGTATACTCATTGAGTAGATGTGACTGCTGGTCCTGTTCTAATCACCCAGCCGTGACGGAATTATACCTTACACATATGTTGGTTGACATGGCTAACATCTACGGGGTGACTAGGGGATGGCGGCTAATGCTTCCTCGGGTGATTAATTGCGGCAGAGTTGCCCGATTGCTAATAGAGTAGTCATCGTCATTGCCACAAACTCGAGCGAGTTTTGTTAGTGTATGAGGTCACGACTGATGCATCGCCAAGAGCGATTCTACTGGTGGCGTTGTAAGGAGATTGATGCCCTTAACTAGGCAATAGAGGTGACGTGTAGTCAAGAAGAGATGGCTTTGACTCGAAGGAAGGGAGTTGAATAGGCCTTTGATGAAGTGTCTAGCGTGGCTGAGAGACTTGGCGAAGAATATAATATAGAAAAATACCCAAGTTAGAAATCAAGGTCCCGCTTCAGCCGTTAGATCTAACGACTTGTATGAAGTGGATTCCACATACGTCTCGTAGCCGAGCTGTAGGAAAACGGCAGATGACTTGAAGAAGGCGAGGGAGTGTAAGATAGTTAGTTAGCTCTGCAGTTAGTTACCTCTTAGACAGTCAACGGTTGAGGATACGAGATGCGTTTTTCGGATTCCGGATTCCAAAGCCTCAGCCACGACAGCAATCTATTTGTCTTTGAATTAATTTATCTTGTGCATGATGGCGAGCATCTGCAAGCATCAACAGACATGGACCGGGGAAAATGGATCATGAGAATCCATGAGAATCGGATGTTGTGCAGGGCTTAGCGATGCATTGGGCGTTTATGAGAAGCAAATATATAAAATCTATCAGATGATTCGACGACAGAGGATCTCATGGGGGCTTCATGGGGCTTCTGTCAGAGGAAAATAATCTAGATCGGAGAAGAGTTTAAGGAATAGATTTACATATGTACATAGTAGGATGCAAATAAATATACATAGACATGATGATACAGTAATCTTTGTTTTTGGGCTGGTTACCGTTTAGGTAGCACTAAAGGCGTCTGTCACTTGCGCTTCCCATTGGTGTGTTTAGTGCGGCCAGTGCAGTTTCCATTAGAGATTACAGTTCGCTGTCGTTTCCATGTTTTGTGACGCGTACGTCATCTATCTTGGTACCTAAGTATAAGGCCTCCCATGGGTTTTGCCCAATGTCTTCAATGTTCTAAGTTCAAATGTTGATTCGTCCTCGATTCAAGATACCTGCCGATACATAATCCGGAACCGATGCCGAAAGCTCGTTAAAATACATACACCTATATGTAGGTCGGTACCTAAAGGGTACGAACGTTTTCAAGGGTTCTAACGGTTCCAAGGTTTCCAATGTTTGTGTATGCAGCTTGCATGTTACGATGTTACCCCATTACCATTATTTGTAAAACCAGAGCCATTACAGGGTCGCTTGCGGTTCTTGGGTCCTTGTAACTCCAGTCTAGTCCCTATATTGCATAGTAGTCCCTGCCGAACGGCCAAGGCGTCTGCCAAGACTAGCTAGACCGCCAAGGATTAGACCCAACCTCAAGCTTCAGCATTCTCCATAGGATGTTACCTATACTCTGTATGTACATATAATACCTTTACTATACCACATCCATCCTTACATTACACTTTAGCAGTTGGCCTGTCAGTGTCAATTTGATTGAAGAAGAGAATATTGAAATGCTTAGCTTTAACTTCACGTGATTTAACTTACCATTCATGCCCCTTCCCACCTAAGTCAAGTTCACTGATCCCCACGAATGTTGATTTGATTCCACATTTCTTCGAACCCTAACCTTGCTGATTGTACCACCTGAGCAATATTACATATGTACGTGGGGAGGTATTTTCATGCCGGTTTTTACCTCTCTGGGTACTCCGTCATTATCTAAGATAGAGGTACCCTTTCGACAGGGGGCCTCGACACCAATTGCCCAATGCCTGATCGTCGAATCAACCTACCCTTGCCGTTTCTGCAAAAAACATGTCCTATGCGTGCATACCATCTTACCAAACCAAGTCAACGAGAAAAGAAAGTAAAACAGGAAAGAAGCGGGTTTTAAGAAAATAAAAAATACCTATACTTATACCTACCTATACATCTCATACGTACATACCTATTGTATATACATAAGGAAGGAACTGCATACACTAAAAAGTAAGAATTCAAGATAAAAATACAATAAAAATAAAATAAGAAAATTAAACGGCCAACACACATCAACGCACGTACACTTTTACCTCACTTTACCTGGCTCCTCTCACCCATTCTCTCTGTCCCTTCTCTTCCTCGAAAATCTCACATAACTCATTACTTCACTCACACTCTCACACAGCAACATGTCACCAACACGTTGACGAAGCCGACACACCGCAGGTGACCCCGTCCATGGCGACACAAACCGGGACAACGCACATTGCATTACATATGTAGACGACAGGAATGCCATCCTTGGTTTCCGGTCAAGTTCGCCGCATCTCCCGCATGGTAATCTTGCTTTGAATACTTGATACTTTGACACGGATCCGTACACATACATCGATTCCTATTGATGATGCTGATACCCATACCTAAGTTTATGGGATGCTGATGTCGATGCCAATGCCGATAATTCCCCATGTTGGTGCAGTTACGGGACGCTGATGTTGATGTTGTTGCCGGGTTCTGCTAGTACTGCTACTGCTACCGCCGCTACTGTTGCCGTTGCCGTTGCCGTTGCTGGCTGGTTATTGATGTAGATGCCGACGCTTTCTATGTAGTCGCGTCTCATCCATTACCCATCATCGTCATCATCACCATTATCACTATTATCATTGTCGTTACCATCATCTGGGAATTATCTCTAATCCCATCTCCATTCCTATTCTCATCTCACCATTACATTATCTGAACTCGACTACCGTCCTCCGTCCAATCTCGGCCTTCTTGATATTGTCGTCATCTATCATCCGTCTCCCTGCTCTCTATCCGCCTTCCTCCTTCTTTACCTACTTACTCTATTATTACTCTTACTCCTGGGTACACTTACTACTTTCATCTTTTATTTTACTTTCTCACCTCTTCTTCAACTTTGGGAAAAACAGGGCCCCGGCTAGCCCGGACGTCCGTCTGATCGTCTTAAAAGTTTCTTTTTCTTTTTACCCTCTTTTTTTCCTCTTCTCTTTCCCCTTCTTGAACATAACGGTACCTCGAATTACTTTAATACTATTTTTATTTTATTTTTATATTTTTATTTTTACTATTACTTCCTATTATATCTTACTTTATTTTTTTATCCATATTATTCTTTTCTTATTTCTGTTCCTATTACAATTATTTTCCTACTATTACTTTTTCCCTTCTCTCACCCCACCCCCCACCATAAAACCTGGGAGCTCTTCTCTTATACCATCCCTCTTCCACTTTGGAAACTCTCGGACGAGTTTACTGGTTAAGGGGCCCGCCATGCTGCCTTCGCCGTCGGCCGGCCTTAGTAACATACAGCCCCCATCAACGGCCACTGCCACGGGCTCAACCACCATTACTAGTACCACTACCTCAGCTCCCCCCGTACCTGGTCCTGGCCCTGCAGCACCGACAGGGGCAACAGGCGCAACATTGAAGCGACCAGCTGCAGCCGACTTGCAGCGCAGTGCCGGCACAAGCGCCACTCCTTCAAAAAGACAAGCAACATCCAGTACCAGAGCGAATCCGATCCCAAATCCAAGCCCCTTGGCTGCTGCTTCTGCTGCCGCTGCTCCTTCGTCTTCAGTTTCGGCCACTCCGACTACGACCGCAACCCAATCCTATCTTCAACCTCACGCTGTCATGTCCCTACCTGCCGTCGTCACCGAAGAACAGCTACTAGGCAGGTCACCCGAACAATTGATCGCCACCATTCTACAGATTCAGATGCAACACCAACACTATGTCGCCCATATATCCTCCCAATTCGACACTATCAGCCAACAGCTAAATGACCTCCGTGGAAGTTTAGTAGCTTCCCATCACGCTGCAGCATCCGTATGTCTATCGCTTCGAAATTTAACTTGTTCTTCCCCCCCGGGACAATGAAGACAAAAAGTATCAGTGTAGTTTATATTAAATGCTGACGAGTGTGTTCCTCTAGGCTTTTACTTCTCGAGACCCCTCCGTGCGGCCCATCATCCCTCCGCCACCCCAGCAGCAGTCGGCTACTCCGTATCCTCGGGGACCGCCGGTGCCTATTCAAACGCCAAGCCGCCCTGCTAGACCTCCTCCGGCTTCCCCTTCTACTTCTTCTCAACCCGTTCAATCTAGACCATCTGTACAGACGCCGCAATCCGCAGGGCCTCCCCAATATAAATACGGAACTGTCTCCTCGGTTGAGGAGGTTTGGAGGGAGTATCGCGAGGGAATGGACGGTCAACCTGCCATTGAAGATCTAGACGCCACGTGGGGCTCACGCTGGCGGCCTGAGCCGCGGGGTCGCACGTGGTACTCGAGAAGAAAGGTCATCTGGGACAAGATCAAGGAATTCATGGCCGAGGGCTTAGAAGAAGACGATGCAGTGAGGGAGGTGGAGAAGCTACGTGACGGCAACACGATCAACAAATTAATTCGAATGCTCCAAGACGAACGAAAGGAGAAGGGGTTAGGGGATGAGAGCCTGGCTGCTTAGGACAGCTGCAAACTACTTGATTCGGGACCGGCGTTATTAGGAGAGCGGTATGATACCACACGTCATATATGAGAGGCTGCATTTACGGGTCTAGTCGCGAGGGGGCCGCGATAGCGGAATCGGCATATCATTATGGTCACGGGAGAATCTCCCGTTAGGATCTATTACAGCATGTTCATTGTTCACTGGTTGAACGAAAGGAATGCCCGAGGCTGGCGTCTAGGCAAAGATACGTGGTAATGAGAGATCATCACGATGACTTTTTTGTTGGCGTTAGACGGGAACTTGGGAACATGGCATTACTTCGATTATAGGTACCTAGTCTACCAAGCTATTGCACAGGATATGCCCTCGAAGCACCTTGTCGGCCGTGGAACTGTTGACAACATCCGCTCGCTGGCCCCTCCTCGCTCGGTATAACGTATTTGGGACGTATATTTGACGGAATAAATCCCGGTCAAACCCGGCAAAGGTCCCTCCAAGGCAGAGTAATAGTTCTTATCGTACGGTCACACGCCTCTCGTTAGGTATCCCCAACTGGTACATTTGGGAGGAACCGAAGGCTCGGTGCTTCGGTATGCCTAGGATGGGGAGTCTCCATCGCGGATCTCATCTACCAAGCTCTTTATAGTCGGCAGTGCAAAGATCCACCAGAACGGCATAGGTCGGTTACACAAAAGCCGCAAAATGCAGAGTTGTTATGAACTACCTGATTGGTGCATCGGTCGTCACAGTAAGCTCATGGGTTGAGCCAGACCCTAGCTACCTCAAAAAGAAGCCGTATATCCGAGCCCGCCAGAAAATATATTGCCGTCGTCTTGATATGTTGAGACCAGTCGGGAAATAACGACGATGTTCGCCAGCTCAATTCACCTAGTCTATGTCGACATCACCAAAGAGCGGCCTCTGAACGGTTAAAGTGATTTGCCTACTCAGCCGCATACCACTACGCTACCTACCTAGTTAAATATTCGTTGTCACTTAAGGTCTACCGAGCTACTTCTCATTCTGTCGACCGAGTCACAGTTGAGATGGGCGAGCTGGTTTTACTTTAGAGCCTTGGCGTGATGGTCTACCCGGATGGGCCAGTGTAACCGCCGAACTCCAATGTGTTGACTTACCACATCAATGCCAAGTGACGGCGAAGATGAGGGTATGATACGAGACCCAATATCGGTAGTTGAGTTCGATTGACGTTCAAGAAGAGGAGAGCTCTGGAGAGGACGACCTCCTGGATATGCTTGTTTTACAGTTTGGTATTTTTGTGCTATTCTCGCGGACAATTGAAAGAAAGCCGTGTAGTTGAACAATGTTCGACATGAAACAAAGAACCTGTTCGGGCACAATATTATTGTTAAATGACAATGAAGACTTTGGAAAACGGCTTTAACAAATGCTATCGCGTTATAGAAGACAAAGGGACATATATAGGTCGAAGTTGGACATTTCTGCTTTGCTCACTGCTCGATCTAGAATAAGTAAGATGTTCAAAACGCCGGGTCTATAAATCGCATCGTGTACTCGAAGGAAGGTGGTTGTCAGGCTTCGTCTACCATCATCTTGATAGCGTATTCATACTTACTACATACCTACTCAACCACTCTCCAACGGCCACAGTATCTTCGAAATAGAAACATATTCAAGATGTGTTTCGATTTGTACGTCCACAACACTGCTCGCGAACATGATACACGGCATCTAAGTATCATTAATCCAGTCACAGGCTACACGGTTTATAGCCCCTGGCAAGATCCTTACATGAGCCCACCCTGTGATTATCCTCACATACTCGAACCAATTCCTCCTCACCAGTCTTGCCCCTTTCACCCTCGATGTTGTCGACTCCAGAGACACTTTGTATGTCGATTCAAGGATGGGAGTTGCCAGACGCAAGTTAAGTATCACCATTTTGTCGACGAAGCGAGTGGCGAGACTAACAACACCTCCTTTCTAAGTGCGTACTTCGGGTACAATCCATCCCTACTTTCCCTCGCGGGCTGGTTTTTCAAGGCTGGAGTAGAATTCGCACTTGCTGATAAGTACCGGAGTCAGATATCGCAACGCCTTGCCGGAATGGTGGAGCGTGATAATGGCCAAGCCCGTGATATGATGGACCTTACCGAACGAACGGACCTCGAGGCACGGTATTCACACTTGACCTACGTTATAAATTGCTCTAGGCAGGTGCTCGGTCAATTCGCTATGCTCTGGGATCTAAACACTGGCCCCGGTGGGTTGCCTCCCCGTCCGGGTGGTAATCCGAACCCCGAATTTAATGCGCCGCTGTCACGGAGACTAAACCTCAGAACGCATGGATGGGTTAAGAGAGACGACAGCCCATTTTATTGGCCACAGTTGATTCAGCTTTGGCCAAATTTCGAGGCTGGGTTCCTTCCTTTCGGCGATGACCCTTCGGTTGTGCATTTTGGGAGCACGACGATGGAAAGCCAGATAGATTTAAATCCCATGAATGATGTGAACTCGTCGAACCCGGATGTAGAGCTAGAGGGACAAACTCCCCACGGCGTCTTAAATCATGATATGCTAGTCGTTCCTCCCGCCTCTCCCTTTCCCGGTAATGTTGAGGAATTATTGGATATCAAAGATTGCATTACGGTAGCCAACACTCCCGCTTCGCTGACATCGTCTCCACTTTCGTCTCTTCCTAGTGAACTGGACTTCGATTCGGACTTCGAATACACTGGTGACAAGAACAACAAGGAATAATAAATAGAAGAGTAGAAACATAGCCATTTGACTCTATTGATCATGAAACCTAAGGGTTAGTTAGGAACTGTGAGAAGGCGAAGGGTTGCGAAATACAAAGAGGGAATTTTATCGAGGAAGCGATAATTACAAGCCGTTAAATAATCATCGGCTGCGAATTTTGTGGTAGATTGGTTATATTTAGTACCTAATTAAAAATCATAGTCTTGCTCAAGCATCTTATATATTGCAGTTTCTCTTCTCATGCCTGTCGTAGAGTCGTGCGCCTTCTCACAATCAGTAAATCGCTTAGAAACCATACTTAGTACCTATTTTTGTAGAATAGCTACCTACCGAAACTAAATACAAATTGAACCTCTTGAAAATAGCTTAATGCTTGCTTAATATATATATATTCATATTATTTCGTAATTCAAAGTAGCCTTTATTGTGTGGCCGCTACTAGCCGAACCCCTATTCATTGCCCCTGAATACGCAACCATTAAGGTGTCTTAGCTTTAAGAGGCGAAGCCGCCTCCATAAAATAGGAAAATGCAATATAAGCACCTAGCATCTCTCTGGAATATGTACACGTAGGTAAGTTTCTATCGAATGGGTTTATTTTCTAATTTGGTTGTAATCCGTTTTAGCCTGGTGGTTAATGTCACCAAAAACATATCCGATCTGGGAAAAGCCAAGCCTCATCTCCGTGGCTAGAACCCATAGAAGGTTGAGGTTAGACCATAAAAGCGGTGATCGTCGCTCTGGGTCTTTCCAACAGATTTTAAGCCTTACATGTAATTAACTGACATCTAAGACGTTTACAGCTATTGGGAGCGATGAAATCAATCAGCTTGACTGTCATTCCACTGTGGTGGGCTCTCGAGGCTACCGCCGCTCCGACGCGGGTGCTTGCTTCGCCGCCGGCTGAATTCACGCCCAACACCAAGGTCGGTCCTGGTGGGAATAGGTACAAAGACTCACCGCATTTTCGCGTCTACGATGCAGCAAACGACGACGTTGCGAACACCTTACTCCAGACTCTGGAATCCGCCTATGACTGCTTTGTAGTTGGTCAGGGCTGGCGTTCAACTGGTTTATCGTTCAATCAGGATACAGATGATGGGCCGTGGTACAAGATGAACGTTTACGACGTGGCTGACCTTGGAGCCAACACTGCTGCAAACACTGGAACGGACAGTGCTACGGGACTAAGTTTCTTGAACGTCGTCACGCAATGGATGAACACTCCTTCTATAACCGTTCAGTATGTAATACCGAGACTTCTTTTCCCCCCTTCTGGCCTGATTCGGGAGCAAAAACTTTTTAGTCTAGCTGATCAAGGAAGATTTACTTCCTGGACAAGCTTAAGACTCCTAGAAATCTCTCTGACTCTCGATATTTTAGTGAGTTCGGGCACGCCTTGACTTACGCTGAGAGGTACTGGATCGACCAGGGACGGACTGGAGCTTGGTGGGAAACGGTAGCCAACTTTGTTGCTGATACGTTCATCACTTCTTCGATATGCGAGGACTCTAGGAGCCGTTATAGTCAACCTAGTGGTGATACTCTAATGAATCTTCAGAAAGTCATTGGCGATTCGTATCAAGTTATCGTAGACGGATCAAGGGGAACCGGAAACTACTACGAGGCGTGGCCATTTCTGACTTATATCACGAACAACCCAGACAACTACTCGGGGTTGGGCATGGCCAACTTTCCGGATGTGTGGCGGAAGTATAAACGGGACAGCAACGAGACACCTCTGCACGTCCTAGACCAGCTTGCTGCACCCACCAAGATCCAAACCATCGTCGGCCGTTACTGGGCTCGGATGGCATATGTCGATATTGGACACGAGAAAGCCAGAGCTCTATTTGAGAGGCAAAAGGGAGAGTTTAACTATGCCAACCTAGATTCGCTAGGTGGAGGGAAATACCGAGTCAAAGCTGCTCGGCAGCCTCGTTACATGGGTGCCAACATCATCCCTCTCAAGGCGACGAGCGCGTCGATCAGCATTGCTATAACTGCCACGGCTCCATACACGGCATCTCTAGCAATCAAGGCGTCAGATGGGGCAGTCCGGTACGTTGATGTGGCGGATAACAAGGCCGAAGCGCCACTGGCTAGCGGAGAGAAAGCTACTCTGGTGGTTGTTAACACACCGGACTCTCTGTATCTTTACGACCCTTTCTCGCTTACCAGTGATGTAAGCCGAGGTTTAGATTACCAGGTGCAGCTCATGGGGGCGAGCGTGTAGATTCGTGTTATGACACCAAGGAAGAGTTGAAATACAAGTCATTATGGCGTCGACACTTCTGAGAATTATCATATGAAGGCTTGTGAATGTGAGTCAGGGCTACGTTTCTATGGATGCGTAACGGGTCTTGTATGCTGGGTAGTGTCCTGGGCAACGAGAGTCATAAACCCTCTACAGACCTTAGAAACACGACAAGACCAAGGGCGTCACTACTCGTAGATTTTCATTAGTCTCAACAATCTAATTTACCGATTATCAATGAAGAGCCTCTCTTGCTCCGATATGCAAGAACGGTCAATCTCCTAGCAATTAATGACCTTAGTTTCAAGAAATCTCCAGAAAGGGATTTTGTTCGGTTACACCTTGAAACAATAGTTATAATGGGATAAATTTCGACACTCGAGATCAAATCCAACATGGAATAGGTACAACGTAGGATTCGAATCCTACCTATTACCTGCATGATGCAGGGTTGCAAGCTCCCCCTGCGGCTGACATCCCTAGCAAGTCAGGGCAGCAGCCCCTGTGTCAGAAGGAGGGCGAACATCGTTCTTCAGCTTCAACGACAGCAACTCCCCGAAAATTTAATCAAACCATATCAATATGGACTCATGTGCTACTTGCCGAAACCTGGAGCCTCTACCGGGCTTATCTGGTGGTTTCATCACTGGGGGTACGGGTTACGACTTACAGAACTCCGCACCTACTTGCGAGCTCTGTTCGATTCTCTGGGAAGGCCTGGGAGCGTTTTGCTTAGACAGTCCCGGAACAGTCCAATGGATGGCACTTCTTCAAGCAGAAGACTCGTTTCGCCTTAATTATAAGTATAAAGAGTCTCCGGTCGAAAAAGAATGGATAGGACTCCATTTCTACACGAAAGACTGTAGGGCATACCCTTCATTTGCTCATACATACTTGTACACTAATGCTATGTATCAGCACGAGATCCGCTGTCCAACATTTTCTTGCCTAGCAACGATCTTGAACCGGACACGTCAAGTGAGAAATACATCTCACAGATGAAAGACTGGGTTAACGCTTGCGATAATGGGCATGATACCTGCAAGAGGAATTTGAGCAACAACTATCTTCCAACAAGGGTACTGGATGTTTCGCGCGAGCCGTACCAAATTTTCCTACACGAGCCAGGCAAAAGTGATCGAGGCCCCTATATAGCACTGAGCCACTGCTGGGGAGGCGTAGTTCCTATTATGACAAGGACGGAGACTCTCGGAAAATTCAAAAAGGGGATCCCAATTGAGTCATTCCCCAAAACATTCCAGGACGCAATATTCATCACGCGTCAGCTACAGTGTCGTTACCTCTGGATCGACTCTTTGTGTATTGTCCAAGACAGTGCCGAAGATTGGAGGGATGAAGCATCACGCATGGCGAATGTATACGGAAATGCCTACATCACTATTTTGGCTACTGCATCCCTCGATAGTCGCGGTGGTTTATTCCATCAGCACGACCCGCTAGATGCCAAACATGTAATCAAGCGTACCACCGAAAAAGGAGAGGCCATAATAGTGGAAGTACGCCCGGCTCTGGAACATGAGCCGTATTTCGCTAGTAGTCCCTACGGCCTAGAATCCTCGGTGCAAGCCCCTTTGCTTGAGAGGTCCTGGTGTTACCAAGGTTGGCTATCCTATTGTTATCCTATATTTTACCCTATTTACGCAGCTGATTAACGAAAGTACAGAATATCTTCTAGCACCCCGCGTCTTGTCATTCACTCAATGGGAGATGCTCTGGTTATGCCTCACCAAAAGGTTGTGTAACTGCGGCGAGTATAACGAGAGCACACGTGAAATTGTCGCCTCGAGTGACATCAAGGCTAGGTTTGACGAGCAGCTCCGTGGCACTTCTTCCCCAGACAAATTGTATCGACTCTGGCAAGATATCGTTGAACCATATCTACAAAAGGGGTTAACCTACGACGGGGACAGACTTCCTGCCTTGGCCGGAATCGCACACCTTTTCTCTGAAAGGGGACTTGGCCGATATGTGAATGGTCTTTGGGAGCCAACCCTTGTTCCTGATCTATTCTGGTCAATCAATTCGGCATTCGGAGATTACCATGGCATCGTTGCAAAACGTAGCACAGACCAAGCGATACCGTCGTGGTCGTGGGCGGCCGTGTCTGGCTCATTCTACTATCCCCCATTCACACGTGTGTTTAAGGGTATCGAGGTCCTTGATATCTCGTACGAGCCCATGATATCAAACCCGCTGGCAGAAATCTGCGCCAAGGCTATTACTATACGTGGCAACTTAGTCCAGGTTCTTGCATGGGGCGGAGAGGAAAATGCAGCCCACCACCGACGGAGGTGTCGAGTCCCGGGGATGCGAGAGGCGAAGGAGCACTACTGGCACGTAGATGTTGCGCCAGAAGTTTCTTGCAGCGCCGATAATCCTATGGACGCTTACATCTTTGGCGGTAGAGCGGGTCCGGCATTGGTTCTTCACCGTGTCGAAGGAACAGCATCCACCTATCGACGACTAGGGACGATAGAAGAATGGAGTAAGCCGGATGAGTCTTATCCTCAAACGATTCGATTGGTATGATGCAGGACTTGCAATGAAATGGGCAATTTCGCCGTTTATATATGGAACTATGTAAGTCTGGGGACAATGCTTCTCAGGTAACAGATTTCAGGGATGGAACCCGAGAGTTCAGAATTGTTTGATATAAGATAATGATAGCATTATAATTAAATAAATAGCTCCACTCTGTACAATTTCTCGTAAAGGCCTACCGTAGGGACAAGATCAGGAGGGATTCTGGTGTATTAAATCAGAAAATCGTCTCTTAATGCATCGAGAACCTACTTTGGCGTTTACTAGGTATCATTCGAATCTAACGAAGCGGATTGGACTGAGTAAGCCATATATCTCAGCTAGTCCCTATCATCTAAATTGAAAGCATATATAATATGAAGCATTAAACCAAGATACGTGAATTTGATTGGTGCGTTTGTCATCTAGGCCTCAGCCGGCAATATGGGTAGAACGAAAATATATTAAGCGGTTCCCTTAAGGACGGCACTTACAATATGTGATAGGACTTATATCGTGCTAAAAATACATCTTTTTCCACATATCTATAGTCTATAGGGAATCACAGAGCTGCTAGTTCTGTAAATATCTACCAGCGATGAGCAGCAAGTAACATTCAAGGTTTCATGATACATAACCTACCTAGGTAACATCATATCTCCATCTTGACGAATAGTTTGACCTCTATCGGATAGCTCAACATGCGATCAGGCTTGATCTATTTACTAGCAAGCATCAATCTTCTTATACCGAGTGTCTCTGCGCTGCTACGTTTCTCATGTTCGCAACTCGTCGTTGAGCGTCTTGACCCTTTAGTCAACCCAGGGGTCTTTGGATCGCCACACCTTCACCAGGTCATTGGCGGAGTAGGTGCCTATTATATTTGATCCAGCATTATAGGCCATAAACGGCTAACTGAACAAAAACCATAGAACTCCTTCAACGCGTCGATGGATCCCAAGACCCTAGACATTCCTGGCTCAGCTACTTGCACCACTTGCACTTTCCCAGAGGATTTTTCCAACTACTGGACCGCAGTATTGTTCTTTCGTGCGCGCAATGGGACGTATAAGCGCGTTCCACAAAAAGGCAATGTGTACTTTGAGGAGTCAAACGGTGGCATGACAATATACTACATCCCAAGTTATAACCATACCGCCGTCACCGCGTTCAAGCCAGTAAGCTCCCTATATAGTTCCTTTAGAATGGCAGAATAAAGTGAGCTCATATCTAGCTAAGGGTTTCCGGATGATTACCGGTGACCCTACGATACGTACTAGAGAGGAGGCAGAAAAGTACCGACAACTTACGTAGTAAGTTATTCACCATTCATTTAATCGCAACCCTTATACAAGTTTTCTATGTGACTTCTTGTTTGAATCAGCCATCTATCAATAATTGCTTTGAATCGATTACTTACACGTATCCTAATGCCTAGTACTTGCCTACAAGACCCCTTAACGCGAACAAACGAGACTTTGGATATGCCGAAAGAACCCTGCCCAGCTGGCATAATGGCGAACCTCCGGTTTCCAACGTAAGTGACAGAACACGAGCTTTTACAGTCCAAAGATCAATAGCTAAGCTATCTAGATGTTGGGACGGTGTCAACCTAGATTCTCCTGATCACTCGAGCCATGTCTCGTATCCCGAGAGCGGTACGTTTGAGGAAGGCGGACCATGTCCAGCAAGTCATCCGGTACGTACAAAAACTGATCAGAATTTCTGAATCGCTTTAGTATAATAGCTAATCTTGCAGTAGTGAGTGAAGCGTGATCATACGTGACTTTACCGCTAAGTTGAAAGGGCAACACCTTGTCTGAAACATTACTGACCTAATATGGTTTAACACTCTAGAGTGAAAATCCCACAGCTTTTCTATGAGATAGTGTGGGATACCACGCCTTTTAACGATATATCAGAATGGCCCGAGGACGGTTCGCAGCCTTTTGTCTGGAGCTACGGAGACGCCACAGGCTTCGGCAACCATGGGGACTACATGTTTGGTTGGAAGGGGGATGCTTTGCAAAAAGTCATGGACACTGACTGTAACGGTTTCAAATGCCCCGAGCTAGGGTATCAGGAAATTAAAGAAGGCAACAAATGCACAAAGAAGAGGGATGTGGATGAGGACATTGATGGCTGTAAGTGTTATAATTGTAGTAAAATCACTGGATTCATGGCTAATACAAAACCGCAGGGCTCAAGGAGCTTCCTGGTGGAATGCCAGTCACTGATGCTAGAGGGAGGAAACAGTGATATGGGGTTACGATATTACCTATTGAATGAGACGAGGTCTTCGCTATATATAGGTAGGCATTTATTGGTCGGAGATTCTGCAATTCTTTGAAAACATAGGGATATGGCAAAGAAATCTTATAATTAAAAACGCCAACTCCCCTTTAATTGTTTACCTAGGAAACCATCGACGGCTTGAATCATCTGTCACAGTGATTACTGTATGTTTGAATACGATCCAACATTTGGGCTTCGGTTTGTAACAAACACCTGGCAAAACACCGCGTTGCTTCTCGAGCTGTGGAACTTGGAACGCACTATGGCGCATCGCTCTTTGTTGTGCATTAGAGCTAGGGTTTTCTGGATTGTTTCCGGGACCATTGTTCATTGTCACCCTTCAATCGACTTGTAACAGTCCTGATTGTCTCGCAAGCAAGAAGTCACAAAGAAATTTGATGATCTGCCGTCTATTTCTATAGAGGATCTGACCGAGACTGTCAATGAGTTCATATGGCTTCAATTTGAGTCTCTCGTCAACTTTTAAGCAAACCCGGAAGAACTGGCTTAACAATTTGATTTTATTAGTCGAAGAAATACCTCGAAATCATTATTATCAAGAGTATCCAAAAAAGGACATGTCCACAACACGGGTTGGCATTAGGGATGCTGCGGAGACCCTCAGTCGAATAGCTATAGCAAATGCAGGTTCAGCCGCTGGCGACTATCGAGACCCATCTTGGATGTGGCCTCCACCATTACATCAACCCTACTGTAGGCTCCATTTCCTCAAAGAGTGTTCACTTTACCATTTGAAGGAGAACGAGAGCTTCAAGCGTATGATTGAAACATGCACTACCAACCATGACAAGCCTAGAAAGTGGCCCGCTGCACCAACACGAATTCAACCGGCAAGACGAGCTCGTGAAAAAACTTGGAAAGATCAGTCGGGGATACAGGCGGAAAGCCGGAATTCTAGTCCATCACGAGGGGATAAGTCCGACCGCTCACCTACCACCCTCGAGACCTGGTGTCAGCAGTTGCAACTTCATCTTCCCTGGCCGATTTACAAGACTAGGATAGAGGCTCAGATCGAGAGGCATTCGAACGGAATTATTCGAGGCGACCAACCAGAAAGTAGCCAAGAGTTGGGCTTCCAATGCCGCTACTGTAAATTCGATCCCGAAGTCATCGACTTTCAAGGGTCTGCGCCCAGAAGGTTGGCCCCACCAGCGCCAATGCACTTTATCCTGCCAAGTGACATGAGAGACGCGCAGATAACGGGATTCGGAGGCCTCAAATTCGTAGTTGATGTATCTGATGGAAAGGAGACGATCGTCTTGCTAATCATGGATAGACTAGAAGATTTCACTGGTCATCCGGAGAAAGTAGAACCGGTAGAAGAGTTGAAGTCGGCTAAAGGTATTAAATCTAGGAAAAGACGTTCAGTAGTTGAGTCCGCCGATTCCGATGAACCAGCTAGTGCGACACCGAAGAAGCGCAGGAGAAGGGGAGGAGAATGAGGGCGTCTAGTAAAGGAATATAGTATCCTATATCTCCATAATCACCAACAATAGAGAAATAGGCTTGGGTAAAGCTCTCCCTACCTGCCTACCTATATAGGTAGAAGGCTATGAGGCAGAATAAGTGCCCATATCCAGGTCAGTATTCATTCGATATGATGATTTCTTCAAGTTCTCCTCCCTCGTTTGATGTTAGATAGCGAGTTGCTCCAGTGTCAATGCCATTTATTAATTTTCTTTATTATGGCCATGATTCATAAGCTAAGGTTGGTGTCAAGCACAGGAAAAAGGATGCGTATCGGCTTGGGGCAGTTGGATCGAAGAGAATTGACGATAAGATGATGACCGAATAGCGTTATGGAGAAATTGCTTGATATATGAGCGACCTTCCTTCTTGAATGATTGTGTGATTTTATGTTTGTTTTCGAAATATCGGTTTAGTATGGTTTGAAGTCAGACTCTGGTAATGTTACATTGCAGAAGACCGAGGCCATAACTTAATAACGTATGGTTAGAGAGTCAAAAAGGGTGTAGAAGGGTCGGTCAAAGATCACAAGGTTTCGTTTGCGTGCGATGGCGTGCGATCGCCAAGCATCCACAAGAACCTCACGAAAACCCAGCCGCCTACAGTCTACATATACGTAAGAATAACTTACCCCCTGACTGGAAATCCTATGAGTTCCAAGCGGATCTAGAACTCAATGCTGAGCCTGCACCACTTGCTCGCCAATAACGTGTGTAACATTCGACCATTGCCAAGCGGAATAGGGGGTATATAAGTGACATAGAAGAGGCGCATTCCATCCCAAAGCCTCCATGGGTCGCATGCGATTTCCTTCATTTCACTCTTTCAGGACCATTTTCTTTACCGTGAAAGATAAGATGGCAGCGATAGATGTGGCGAAAGATTCGGATCGCGACGATACACGGGAATTGACTATTCCTGTAGATGAAGAGTATGCCTCCTCAGCAAATGACGGAGTCCAGCAGTTCGCATACTCCGAATCTAGGAAGATTGGTGTCACGGGGGCAGTGTTTCTGATTCTGAATAAAATGATCGGGACTGGAAGTAAGTTGAGATTGGCGAGTTAATGTGACGTGGAATCCTCATCCCCGAACGGACTGAGTCCTTACCAGCCACCTTTAGTTTTCTCAACGCCTTCGGCTATCTTCGCTTCGACAGGCTCAGTTGGTATCTCCATCATATTATGGATCGTCGGCGGCATCTTAACATTCTGCGGGCTAAGCGTATTTCTTGAGTTCGGTTTGGCCATTCCGCTGTCTGGGGGCGAGAAGAACTACCTACCTTGAACGAGTCTACCGCCATCCCCGCTATCTAGCTTCTTGTGTTCTGGCAGCACAGATGATTCTTCTAGGTTTCTCATCTGGAAATTCGTTGGCTTTTGGCCGGTACGTCTTGGCTGCATCCGGGAGTACGGAAGGAGATGGTTGGACGGCTCGCGGAATCGCGATCGCCTGTATCACGTTCGCTGTCCTACTCCATTCCACTCTCCCTAAATGGGGCCTAAGGCTGGTAAATATTCTAGGGATATTCAAGGTTGTCATTCTTGTTTTTATCGTCTTTTCAGGCTTCGCTGCCATCTCCGGTCGACTCCTTGTCCCGCCTCCGGGCAACTTCCACAACGCATTCGCTATTGAGGTAACCGAAAATTACGGTGGTCAGGGCGCATATGGATACGCGACCGCGTTGCTGCAGATCATCTACAGTTACAAGGGCTGGGAAAATGCCAATTACGTGCTTGGGGAGTTGAAGAATCCGCGCAAGACGCTTTCCATTGCCGCACCGATTGCTATCGGCGGCGTTACCATATTGTACGTTTTGGCTAACGTAGCTTACTTCGCCGCCATAGACAAGGACGATCTCGCCAAATCTGAGGTCCTGGTTGCAGGGTTATTTTTCCGCAATGTCTTCGGAGATAGCGCGGCGGCTCGAGCACTCCCGGCCTTCGTCGCGTTGAGCAACCTGGGCAACGTCTTAGCTGTGAGTTTCGCACATTCGCGGCTCAACCAGGAATTCGGAAAAGAGGCTCTTCTGCCTTACGGAAAGTTCTGGGCATCTATCAAGCCGTTCAATGCGCCAGCAGCTGCTGTAAGTGCCTCGACGCAACCAATCTTATGGTGATATGTAGGGACTAACTTAACCTAGCTCTTCCTACATTGGCTTGTGACAGTCATCGTCCTGGTTGCCCCTCCGGCCGGTCCTGTGTACAACTTCCTTGTCAATTTATACACTTATCCCGGGGCTTGGATTAACGCCTTCGTCACTGGCGGCCTGATCTATCTCCATTACAAAAAGTCGGAAGACTGGTCATCGCCGTGGCATACGTACCTACCGATCAGCGTGTTGTATCTAATAGCCAACGTCTTCCTCGCGATCGTCCCGTTCGTCCCGCCGAATGGAGATTGGAACGCCCAAGGATACCCCTACTTTGTGTTCCCGGTTGTGGGAGTAGGCGTGTTGATCCTTGGTGGCGTATACTGGGCGTGCTGGTCTAAGCTTTGGCCAGCTATTGGCGGTTACCGGATTGAAGCTCATAGGATCGTCGAAGACGACGGTAAAGAGGTGGTCCGGTATAAGAAGATCAAGACGAGGTAATTGATATTCTGAGTTGTAGGAGGGCTATTATGAATAGTATATAGTGTACAGGACTAAATGTTATGTGGATCCCTTTAAATAAATAGATCTGATATCGGTATCTAGATTCGAGTCCCTTGTAAGACTCCGGGTTTAGCAGTTGAGTATACAAGGTCATGTCGCCTTGTCGCCTTATAGGTTATCAAATAGATTCTGCAGACAATATTAATGAAGATGTTGAACTAAGTAGCGTACGTAGTAGGTAGCACCCATATATCCATGGATGGAGGATTTATATTATGTAATCGTCTCGAGAAACTGAGAAGGATCTCTACCCCGATCATCATGCGGTTCAAGGCTAGGTAGGTACCTACCTAAGGTAGTACATCACACCTAGGTACAAACGTACCTACCCTTTCGATATCCATGCTTTTCATATGCATGTAATCCGCACCTACCCAGCCCATTCAAGTAAGATCTGTCAGATCTGTTAGACGAGGGCCTGTCGGTGTTACACAACCGGCGGGGAGAGGGGAACTAACGTCTTGATTAATCGTACAATACAGATCCAGATACGGCAAGCGCGCCTACTACCAAGCTTCCTCTCCACAACTTTTTCTTACTCACATTTTTGTTCGCTTTTTCACTCCTGTGCGTAACGCATGGATGGCTTTTTTACCTGACAACTGGCAAACCGGTCGCCGGACAATTCTTTTTTTTTTTTTCCTCAAAAAATTAAACACTTCTATTTTCTCTTGACTGTCTCTTTCTTCTTTTACTTAAGTATTCCGGATATCTAAGACATACTCGAAATAAACTTCTCTAATTTCGGTTCCCTACCTATTAAAACTACCTGGTAGTTCACCAGTCATCCCGATCTCTTTCGGCTAGACTAGGTTACTTTCTAATATCCGCAATTCGTGATTGGTCACAAATCTCCGTCGTACTCCCGCCAACGCCAACACCAACACCAACAGATACGGGGTACGGCCCGGTGCGAAGTCCTCTGATCTAGCTGGTGTCTCTCTGCGTCTTCGGCGTATTATTCTGCGGTGTTCCACGGCGCTTCCAGTGCGGAGAAGAGCTGAAGCTGCATATCTCGTTTATTCTTTAGCCAAACGGAGCCAGTTCAAGTCAATTCTTCCGTTCGCTCGTTTATTCGTTCGTTTCTTTTCCTTTCTCAATTCCGTTACCAGACTACCAGACACACTATCTATTGTCTGCCTCGGATTCGGACACCCGAACCCTCGAACCCTCGAACGTCTAATCAAACTAGTGGTTAGCATTTCCCATGAACATTCAATCTTCGGTCCGAGATGGCTGAGGAAACGCCGCCGGGCGACAATGGGAGCCCCGGAGGCAAACTATTTAACACTGCCATTTCCGATTTCGCCTCTAATTATGTCAAGACCGAATTGCATCAATTGACTCGCGAGCGAGATGATGCCTTGGCGCGAAGCCATGTTCCTAAGCTACGAGCACTCCTTAGAGAGGTGGATAAGGAACGTCAGGCCTTTATCCAAGATAAGGAGAAGCTGATCCGAGATTTGCGCAAGAAGCTGGAGCTGCTCGAAGTCGACCCTGATACTATTGAAACCACAATCACCGAACTCGCAGCGGTGACCCCCAAGTACCTGAGTATCATTCCAAGCGCTTCGACCCTGACTGTACGTCCCCCGACACCTTTCTTGTCGCCCGTTCGCGACGACTATTTCAGCACCGTCCTTGGCGCCGACACCTTATCAGGTGCGCCTCCGTTGCCTTCACAGATCCTCGATAAGGGTCTCGACCAGGGAATTGCGAATCCTGTCAAAAGACGGGTTTCAAGCCCTACGAATATCCACGTATCACCTAATGCAGGCCCCAATGTTGACCACCAAATACAGGACCAGATCCTATCTGAGAGTTCTGCTGCTAACCAAACTCCCAAACGAGCCGCTACTGATGGAGATGGGAACACAAGCGCAAAGAGAAGGAGAGTAGATAGTGGAAGGGTAAAACTCACCCATGAGCTTCACCATGTGACTAACTAACAATGCTGCCAGACGCTAAGCCGCACCCAGTCAGATATCTTCCGCAAAATTGCGTTTCCAAATCTAGAGACAGGGGAACGTATTTTCCGTCATGTGAATCGTTCGGGCTTATTTGTCATTCGCTGTAACCGGTCTAATTGTCAGACCGGATTCTTCACAGAACCGCCTCTAGCATATAACAGAGCTTTAAAGCATTTCCAAAACCACGGGGAGACAGGGCAGGATGGAGAGGAATTAACTAACGAGTATATTTTCGAAAACTTTGCCTGCGAAAGTGAGCAACGTGAATCCTAGCCCCTCCCCAAATATTCGTGCTAACGTATCTCCTTAGTCGAGGGTACTAGCATGGTTTCCAAGTATTGGATTAAGGAACATCTTGGACCATCGCCGCATACCTGTGAGTATAGAAATTTTGTTTATGCGCCCCGAAGAATCCTTCCTTGCCTTAGACTATTCCTTCGAGAGTGTAGCTACTAATGTCATTAGTCGTCCCCGGAAAATCAAGATCAAGAACAACACCTGCTGATTCGAACGCTACACATAAACGACAAGATGAAGACAACAATTACACGTCATCTAGTAAACCTCATGATCCTGTCGTGGACGATGAGTCAGACGAGGAAGAATTGCAAGTTGAGAAACCGCGTCGTACACCCAGAAGTGTTGCACGTCCGGACTACGCAGAGTTAGTTGCGAACAAAGACCCTTGGAATCTCTCCGATGCCGATAGCGAGGTGTGTTACACTCTTAAGGTTTGAATTGGGATTTTCCACAGCTAACATGCGAACCAAAAGGCTGTCCCTCGTTCTACGAAAGGTTCGCGAGCACGTGCCAATGGCCCACGCAAGTCATCGAGGTCTAGTGGTAGCATATCACGAGGCACATCAAATACATCAACCCCTGGTCCGTCAACAGCAAGAGCGAAGACAACGGAACCGAGTAAGTATGTCAATGCCTGTTCCCGTGTAGATAGATGTGATCTAACGTTTCATAGGCCCTTCGGCTACACGTCGGAGCAATGGCCCAGACGGTCTGCACCAAGTTAGAGGCGGTCGGCGCCGCCTTGATGACACGCATGCCACACTCATCAACGGCCATATCCTAAAGATAAAAGTCAGACTAGCAAAGTAGGCTACGGAGAGAAATGACGACATTCAATGATTTTACGTTTTCTTTACGAGGCTATGCTGTTTCATGAATCAATTATACCCACGTTGAGGCGTCGGAAACGGGAAGGCCACCTTGCTCATTTACGGAACGTCGAGTTTCTTATCATCGCGGCCTGTCCTAGCTGCTATGTGTTCGAGAAACTACACTACAGATAGTGCCGGAACTGGCTAGCAGGCCAAATCAATGTTTATATGAACTTCAAGTTAAGGCGATACCACATCGTTCGGCAGTGTGCTTATATTCAGTGCGAAAATCCGCATAGGTTCCTATACGTCTAATGTGTATATCTAGGCGACTTTGAGCATTTCCCTTCGTAGCTATCCCTTTCCTCTCATGTGGTCTTTGCCACGTATACTAACATTAGCCCGCTATTTACGTAAACTCTAAGATGCGTATATAGTATAAATGGGCAGATGATATGGAAATTTGCCTAGAATTCTTACACCACCCCGTTTCCAACGGCCAAAAACCTAACTAAAAACGTCTCATGGCATTACAACTTTGCACGGCCGCCCTTAAGCGCGTCCCAATCGCTTTGGGTAAAAGGCACGTAGGTGTCGCCCTTACCATGATCAGCGACCCAGAAAACGGGATCGGGCCCCGTCTGAGCCGGATCCACGCCCGCGCGCTTGAGCGGGACTTTGTCCTGCTTGTTGTTGTGGGTAGCAGAGCGAGCGGCGATGCGGCGGATGAAAATGGGGACGGCGTACTTGGGGAGATGGGTCCGGGCGTGTCTGTTTTTTTTGCGCATGTGAGTAAGATGTGAGATAATTGACCTTATGAATAGGAGATGCGAGAGAGGAGTGCGCGTATACGAAGTTATCTGCGATAACTAGGATCTGCTGAAAGAAAAGGGTAAATAGAAAGCAACTCACTTCAGTAGACTGTGGTAATCAAAGTTCTTGGCGGCGGGATCGATGTAGATGGCCGCCATACCAGCCTTGCCGTCGTGGTTCGGCAGCGATACGCCGTATACCGTCGCCTCGCTTACCCCCGGGTGGCGTCCTAATACCTCAGATACCTCGGCCGTAGACACGTTTTCGCCCTTCCACCGGAACGTGTCACCTAACCGGTCCAGGAAAAACCAGCGTCCGTCGTCGTCGCGCCGCAGCGCGTCGCCTGTTCGGTAGTATAAATCCCCTTTGCGGAACACGTCGCGCACGTACTTCTTAGACGTGGCTTCTTCGTTCCGGTAGTATCCCGGGAAGCCGGGGGTAATGGTGGGCGGCTGCGTCACGAGGATCTCGCCGCCGACGGAATACGGCACGCGGCGCGCGAAACCGGTCTTGGGGTCCCGCGCGATGTCCCCCGTGTCGACGTCGATCTCGACCGGCACGAAGACGTTGTGGAAACGCCACCGCTGCAGGAAGCCGTGGTGGCCGACGGCGTGAGCGCGGAAATCGCCGCGCGCGGGGTTGTCCAGGGGCATGATGCCCTCGGTCGAGTTGAAGAACTCGTGGATCGTCTCGATGCCGAAGCGGTCCCGGAACGCCTTCCAAACGTCGGGCCGCAGGCCGTTGCCGTAGATGGAGTGCACATTGTGGTCCTTGTCGCGCGGCGAGGGCGGCGCGGCGAGAAGGTATCGCAGGGTTTCGCCCACGTAGACGAACCAGGTGGCACGGCTCTCCCTGATGTCGTCCCAGAACCCGGAGGCGCTGAACTTGGGCGCGATGCACAGCGTCTGGCCCGTCAGGAGCTGGGTCATGCCGCTGATGCCGCCTGTGCCGTGGTAGAGCGGCATACAATCATAGTAGCGCTGGTTTTCGCCCTTGACGTACGAGAATCCGCAGTCTTTGCTCGAGCCATACCCGAAGCCGGCCGCTGCGGGGAGGACACAGGCTTTTGGCAGGCCAGTCGTACCGCTGGTGTAAAATAGACCGAATGCCGAGTTCGGCCGGACATTATCGTCGCGTATGTTGTCGGGTGGCCGTTCGCCCTTGGTGGCGTTGATTTCATGCCGAACATCGGCGAGCTTCACGACGCGCACGTCTTGGGCGGCCAGCTCGTCTTGAACCGCGTCGAGACGCTCGAGTAACTGTGGTGCACCATCGGCGAGGACTAGTTTGGCCTCGGCGATGCCCAGACAATGCAACAGAGCTTGCTTGGTCAAGTTATGGTTGATGAGGGCGGGGGCGGCGCCGATGGCTAATAAACCCATCCAGGCGAAAACGAATTCCGGGCTATTGGCCATAAAGAAGGCTACAAGGTCGCCAGGCTTGACGCCGCCGTCGCGTAGGAACCATTGGGCATATTGGTTCGCGCGGTAGTACGTCTCGGCGTACGTATAACTGCCCTGGCGCGACCAGATGCACTCCTTACCGGGTTGGGACTGTGCATGCTTCTCGAAGAAATAATAAGATGAGACACGCTTTTCTTGGACTACATTTTGGTTGTGGTTGTGAGAGACTGGGATTCTGCAGGATGTTGAGCACCGATGGCGGTGACATTTCACTCACTCGCTTTCTGTAATTGCTTTGCGCCTTTGTTTCTTGAGCGGATGATCTGCCAATCCTGTCGCAGATGGTATTTCCCGTCGAGGTACGTGAGACCGGCGGCTGTGGCAGCTACCGACGCTGCTGCTGTGCTAACCTGTCAGCCATGACACGTTGTGGGGATGGAGGATGAGAAGATAGCATGTCTCGGGTCCCAACCGAGTTATATCGCTTATGGAGGGGCTGGAAGCTCACCGATTGCAGCCATCGTACTCTCAGAAAATTGAATAGAGGGAAAAGCAAAAGGCGACAGAGTCCACTAAGCTCTAGTCTACTATCGTAAGAAATCTGACAAAAGAACTTGGAGTTGCATTCTAAATCCAACTCTTCTCAAAATCAAATAACCAATACGGGAATGTCAATAAGACATAAAGAAGACGAGGAAAAAGAAGATGAGACGCGCCTACGGTACAGCCGAAGGGTGACCTCGGGATCTTAACTTCATTTGTCTAGATGACTGGGGTCCAGCAAGACGGCAGTTTGTGGGGGACAGGGGGTATCACTCAAAGCAAAGGCTAGAACAAGACGAGAGAGAGTCTTTCACAAATATCCAAGTCTCAAGGGGCTGGCACTTATTACTAGGTAGGTTAGGTTAGGAACCTGTATGTAAGGAATCAAACCAAGCCAAGAGAGGTGTGGAGAGAGCTTAAAGGAATAGTGACCCCGAGCTGGCCGAGTTATGCTGGTTATGTCACTGCCCTTGAATTACATACATGAATGTATTAGCCGTTGGAGACGCGCCCCGCAATTCCCGGGTTTGTTGGTCGGCAGTAGTTATTAAGCCCTGTTCCCTATATCTACCAGACCTAGGTCAAGGTATATGTGACTTGAGCTTTTATATCCAAATGCTAGGCAGTCCGATTGGATGGATTTGACCTTACGGACAGCTCGAGGTTTCGAGGGAAACAATACACGATGCCTTGACAGAAAGATTCGCTGCCGACCGTACTAGAAATCACCAAGCTAGCTAGCTTGGCACATATAGATCAGCTATCCTCTTCGATTTCTACCCCTTCCGGAGGTACGAAGGGTGTTTCCTGTCCTTTCCAGGCATTCGCCACGTACCTAGAAGAGTTAGATGTGAACTGCGGAGTTGGGGATAACTACTGACTTTGTATGACTTCCCCTTGCCGTAAGCTCCCCTTTAGCGTTCTTAAACGTGATGGATGTGTAGGCTAGCCTCCTACCCACTATACTAACATATGAGGTCTTCTTCCTCAGTTTACTTCGAGGGGATGTTATGTACTCACTCAGATCACATATCGCGGTTCCGCTGAGCTTATCGCCAACCTGGCCGCCGCTGCTCAGGTATGTAACTGGAATTATTTAGCGTTGTCTCAAGTTTAGCGGCACCATCAAGTAGTAAGTAAGATATTATTGCTAATACCGCGTGGTGTAGTCTGAAGCTCACCATTCAAGTCTGTCGATACGCCAGTAGCGTAGAGTCCCATCGACGCAACTGCTAATGAGCCTCCCAGGTCTACCATGCTCGCAATCGTGCCCCCGTGCAGTATTTTTAGTCGGTTCTAGAGAATGAGTAACAAGCACACACTATTGTATATCGATCTTGGAGTCAGGTTGCGTGCCTCACCGTGTGGTCCTTGGCGATATCCAGCTCGAAGTCAACTTTTCCAACGACAGCATTTGTAACTCTGAACTAGTGTCGTCAACAGAGCAAGGTCTTTCATTTCCGCGCTCTATCTACTTACATGTGGCCCTAGGAGTCTAAATGAAGATAATTATGAGAAATGGGCAGCGGACATGGGAGGAAAGATGAAGCATACTCACCTTGGTTCTAGGCCAGAGTCTTTCATGAAAGACTTCAGAACCTGGAATGGAAGAAGAGTCAGCCGCAATTCTCACTGCTTACTTAGTTATAAAGAATACAATTTCAAGATTGACTGACAGATCTGACGAGTTGGAGAGGTGGTAGTTTCCGTGTCATTGCGAGGATATGTATATCATATACCTATATGAAACACTGAACAGGTTCGGATTGGAGGAAGTATTTAGTACTGGATAGAAGTAAGTGCTAGTAGACCACTGAGCAGACCTCCCCAATCCTTATCAGTGCTATTGCTTATCTAAGCTCAAGCTTAAGGGAGGGACGGCGGATGAAAATAAAAGTGGAGCAGGGCGCTAAGTAAGGGAACTTGATTTCTTCAACTATTTCTTCAAGGCTTCAACTACCACCATACAGAGCCGACAAAACGAAAGCTCTGCCTGCGCGCAATGGATTCGCATTAGCACAAACATGGCTGCCGCTCCCACACACTCCGAACCTTCAGTACCCCCGATAAGCGACGCCGTCTCTCATACGCGACTACATATAACTCCTCTAGACGAGTCGCTGCTGGGCGTTGTCGTCCCCTCTTCTGTCCTACCTCGCGCGCGTAACATCTCCTACCACGCCATCCAAACCTTCCCCGAGAAGCGATACGGCTTCGTCGATCTACCCACCGCAGACGCTGAGAAGATCAAGAAGAAACTCAACGGAGCTGTGCTGAGGGGATCCAAGATGCGCGTTGAGAAGGCTAGACCCGAGTCCATCCCTAAGCCTACGGGCGAGGCCAACGTAACAGAGGCAAAGAAGGAGAAGAGTAAATACGAGAAGAAGAAATCCAAGAAGAGGAAGCGCGAGGCGGATGTCACCCCTGGCGTTGAACTTGAGAACCGCAAGGTCAAGCGAGGATGGACAACGTCAGAACGCGAGATAATCGATGAAAAGCGAAAGAAGTCTAAGGTGGATAAGAAATCCAAGGACGAGAAGGAGGCGAAGAAGAAGAAACGGAAGGAGGCCAAGTCGAAGTATACGGATGGTCCAGAATGTCTGTTCAAAACTAAACTCCCGGATACCGGTTCATCGTCAAAAGCCAACGAAGAGATTGTGGGGCACAAGAAGAAGAAGAAGCGGAAGAGCGATCGGGAGGTTGTTATACATGAGTTCGAGAAAACCATAAAGCATCCCACCTTTCTCAAAAGTAATGCGGAAAAATCTACATCAGAAGCCGTGACGTTTCAGGATGGTGTTGGCTGGGTGGATGAGAACGGGAATGTCGTGGAGCCTGTTGTGAGCAAGAAACGGAACGGTAATGTTCTAAAGCCCACTGCGGCGGAGTCCCAGTTGCATAAGGTCTCCCCATTACCCGAGGCGGATGGCGACACGAGTAGCAGTGGATCTTCATCCGATGAATCCGAGGATGAGGAAGCTAGCGACCAAGAGGCAGAACGTTCAGATGAGGAGGAAGCTGAGACGAAGGATTCACCCAAGCCCCCCAAAGTAGACACGCAAGCCATAAGTAGTCCTGTGTCAATTCTTAAGGCAGAGTCCGCGAGACCAAAATCGTCGAGCTCGGTCACAAGTCTCACTATTAAGATACCACCTGTCACTCCAGCCGCAGCAAAAGTCCACCCTCTTGAAGCTTTATATAAGCGGCCTAGAGGAGACGCAGCTACTCCTGGTGAAGTTGCGAAGGAAGCGCAACCTTTCAGCTTTTTTGACGGGGACGAAGAGGATGATGATCTTGAGGAAGAGAAGGCCATGGGACCCCCGAGTCAGCCTCCTATGACCCCCTTCACAAAGCAGGACTTCGATTTTAGGAATGTGCGAAGTGCAGCGCCTACTCCAGATACAGCACATCCTAGTAGCAAGACGTTCAATCTCTGGCCAAGGCAGGGATCCGCCGATGACGGAGCAGAGGAGGAGGAGGAGGAGGAGGAGGAGGAGGAGGAGGAGGAGGAGGATGGGAATGATGGTTATGGTAATGATGAGAATGAGGATACGATTATGGCGGGCGTTGATGATCAGACCGCTAAGGTTGGCGGCGACAAGGCAGCCCCAATCAGTGATTTTCAGAAACAATTTTGGGAGAGCCGAGGCGATCTAAACCGGTCGTGGAGGAAACGAAGAAAGGCAGCTTCCAAGGAGAAGCGATACAGGGAAAACCGTGCTCGTGCAGAGCGAGCAATCTAAGTTAGGATCATCCAGCTTTCAATACTACAACAAATCGTCCAGTGCATTACTTTATACCTAAGTACGTCTATGGCTTCATATCACAGTCCATGGCCTTCACGAAACATCAGGGGTTAATACTAGAGCCATATTTATTGCTATCGAAGCAGTATCCTACATGGGTTAGGATCTCCCCTGTCATAGAAACTATGACGGCGGCGACCCTCGGATATGAGCTTAGCCTGGTCAATGACCTTTTTTTCCTTTCTTTTTTTTCCTTTTCCGTTTTCTTTTCCGTTGGCCTCATGCTCAATATCCTACCATAAGCTTATCTGCATCGTTAGACCATGTGCATACCATCCTTGTATTGTATAGCTACCTAGCCGTAGTCGTAGTCGGTCATAAACCCACCAAGGAATCCCCGAATCGCATTCCCAATGCCTTCAAGAGGTGACGGGAGTAGTATAGGTCACCGGAAGCTGAACTTGCGACTAGAAAAAGTTCGAGCCCGTGTAAGGAATGTGCGCCGGAGGGGGCGAGGATGAGTGGATAGCCTCGAGTGGAGAAGACAAAAGAAGGCTACGAGGAGTCAGGGTCTCGCCTGATCGCTCGGTGATAGGCGTAAGCTCGTTGAAGCGTGCGGCAAGGGAGCAGACGCGCTTCGGCATCTTACCACCGCTAGCCACTTCGGATGAATCTTCAGGAGAAGCACCAGGATCTTCATTGCCATAATGATCATCTCGAAGGTTGCTCATGCTTCCGCATGGCTCTTTGCACCAGCGATCACGGGGAGGGAGTCCTGAGCCATATTCTCGCTCGGGCTCTCGGCTGGGACGACGAGGTAGAGGGAAACTGAAGTTGGGCACCGAGGTCGGAACTCGCTGCGAGGCTGACGACGCCGCAGCGGATGTCTCTGCTGACGGGGCCCCCTGCTGTTGCTGCTGCATGCGATGACGATCCTTCATAGTATTGGCCATTTCTTCTTCTCTGCGCAGCGAATCGCTTCGCGCAATACCAATGCCATCGGCTTCGCCGTATTGCATGCTGGTGCTTCGAATGGAACCCTGCGACTCGATCGAGGGCCCTGGGCGACCTGGCTGTCCCGACACCGCACAGCCGCATCGAATTGCTTGGTCACTCTCCGTGGCATTTGCCGAAGCCTTCGACTTGGACTTGTACAACCACGCGAACATCGACTTAGACTTCGAGGCTGCCTTGGGCGGGTTGGGATAGACGGAGCTCACATTAGTCAAACTTGGAAGTTGACCTGCGGCGTGAGCACGATAGACAAGGCCATTGTCGTGAAGACGCACACGACTCGGAGGAGGTAGAGCGTCGACTATGTCGCCTAGCTCAGCCCAGTCCTTGTTATATCCTGGGTTATCACCTGACTCCTGCAGTCTGCTGCATCGTGCACTATTGTAGATAAGCAGGACCAGCAAGACGAGAATACTTCCTCCCAGCCAGGAGAGGACTGCTATCTTCATAGTACCTTCCAAAGTGGTAGTGTTGTAGACCACAGCGCTGATGATGATGTTCACGACCATGACGCCCATGCTTGAGTAGATAATACGCGTCACCTTCTTGCGGGACAGACGAAAGGCGAAGCAACGGCGGATCCGAAAGCGGCCATTGTGGAAGGTGACAAGAGCTCTTGACTTGGTCACGGGGGTGGGCTCGAAGATAGGCAGGTTGACAAAAGAGGAGGTTCTCGTGTTAAGGCCTTGAGATGACGCTGTCTCTTGGGAATCCTGACTGGGCGCCACCTCGCCAGTCATGCCGAGGAGCTGGAATGAAGAGATCGGCGAAACTGCAGGCGGCAGCTCGACACTTGGAAGCTCGCGATTCTCGTCATTTCCCGCGTATTCTGGGTGATAAGGATCCCAATGGTCGACGTTGCTCTTCGCCCACTGATCAGTCCTGGGGACGGGCCGAGAAAACCAGGGGTACGGGCCGTCGTCTAGACCAGCATTCTTTAATAGCCGCTGTCGCGAACCCTTCTCCGTCTCACGTTCCAATGAGTGTTCCGACTTGTGGTCTGGGAACTTATATCCGATGAGTTCTGAACGTTGGCGTCTATGCCCGATCGCTCTCTGCCGTCTGGTAGCCTCTGCTTTGTCGAATGTGCTGCCAGTGTTCTGAGCAGAACTGTCGGCGGGGCTCTGGGCATAACAGCTACCAGGACCATAAGGAATATAGCCACTCATTGTAACTCCGAGTGATCTAGTCCACAATGGTTGTCCAATGTATGGTCCGCTACTACAACGTCGGCAGCCGTTGTCTGAGTTCAGGGATGGCAAGTGCTGTCACTTGTTAGAAAATATACAACATACTTTGAAAGTATTCAGCCTACTTACTTAAGATGCGTATTCGCAATCTGGAAATAAAAGGAGAACGAAGGTGCGGTACGATACTATGTATCAATGAGCGGGATGAGCTGTCTGGCATCAGTCTACCGTCAAAGAATAGCGACGATGTGAACCATACTTTGCCTAGACAGGCCAAGTGAAGCCCAGGTATCAACGAAGGGTATGCTAACGGCGAGATCGCCGAAGCTCAGGTGTATTCTTGAGTCTTGAATATGTTAGTAGGAAAATATTTTAGTTTGATGGATAAAACTTACTACCAAAGCGTGAACGATTTTTATCGACGATTCCAAGAAAAGTAATAGAGCGAACGACAACTATGGGTTGAAAGACCGTGGGAGTCTGCAGTAGCAGGTACTACAATGATGAATTGTTAGTAGAAGGTCCAGTTAAGTATGCAGTAAAGGGATAGGAATAGGAAAATACGATGATATTGGTATGCGACGAAGGAAATGGACCGGGGGGATATTCACGCGATAATGAGACGCGGGATACAAAATGGTCCGTGGCAATCAAAGGAAATAAAACACGTATCCGACCAGGAGCAGGTTGTAGGTACCTTCACGAATATGTTTTAGACCCAAGGTTGAATGAGCGTAGGTAAGAAAGGAAAGAGATAGAAGGTACGGTTTAATATGGGACGTCAAACTATCATCAGGAAAGAAGGGGCATCATCACCTAGTAGGTGACTCGATGACTATGTTCAAGGGAGTGTAGGGCAAGGTATGATGGGAAATAGGTTTGTAGAAACCTGCTCGGCAAGGAAGAAAAAAAAAAGTAGGACTGGTGAGGGAAAGGAAGAGGGTTATTTTGGGGATGAGGGAGTATGTGAGTAAAATAACGGACTGAACTTGAGCTTTGAAGTGAGGAAACAAGAGAAGGAGATTACAATGGTTCAAAGGGAAGAAGTACGGCTAGAATTGTGCAAGGTTAGGATTACTATTGCATATGCAATAAGCCTTACCTCTTAGATTAACCTTGGTCTGTATATGGTCGTGCTCATGGAGGAGAAAAGGAAAAGAAAATAAGATGAAATATTTTTGGATCCGAAATTTTAAAAGGTACGGTGGGTGATGAAGGTTGTCAGTTGCTAGGGTGAAATCGACAACAACCAGCTTGATAAATTCTGGTGTTGAGTCGTTACCTTTGTACCTAGGTACTGAGTTAGTCACCCTCATACCTCAGACAGGGTATTTGGCAGTAAACACAGTGCCGTCACGTCAACAGTGTTCACCTTCAAAATTGTTGAAAGAGAGGAGTAGCATGTAACCCTATACGCATGGAGGACGTATGTGTACGATGTAGGTATGAAAGAGGAAAATATCATGTGGGTAGACGGTAGTTGAAAAGGGAATGTCGTAGCTTACCTACTGAACATTGACTGAGGACGCTCTGGCAGAGAAATAAATGCAGGTGAAGAAATCAAATTCTGTAGTAAGTGGTGGGTTTATAATTATTTGACGCAGCTGGTTAGGAGGGCAGGTGACGAGTGTTAGTGACGATCTGCCAGAACGTTAAAATTAACGGAATTCATGGCATAAAATAGCACGGGAAAGCTGCCATCATACACAAGACCTCCGGGTTTAGACTGTATTGCAGCTCTATCTATTATAAATGGCACTCAAAGACAGCTCATCCTATTCAAACGCCAGTAATTTGTGCTACTGTTGAACTTTTCCCCCTCTACATGTGCACTCTTACCTACGTACTGGGTGAATAGGCAGAAACCTAGGGAAGATTCCTTCCAATGCTGCTCGTCACGTTTGCGTTCAATGATATTTTCTATATCTCTTAAGCTTGATATTGCATACTAGTTGGCATCGCCGGTGATTGTTACCTAGGGTTATGGACCCTTTGAAATCGTCAAGCCCACTGTCCTTATGTCCCTTGCTAAAGAGGCCTTCCCTTATTTCATGTCAATTCTCCTTAGAAGATATCCTCATTATCTTCTCATTATTATCTTCAAGTTGGTCAATGGGTATATTTTTCGTAAATAGCCCGCCGCTTCATTTTCTATAGCTATTAGCCGTCAAGCAGGGTGTTTAGAATATCCGGGAAATGACTAAAACCTCCAAATTAGCTAGCAATGATGGGCTGACGTTCGTGGACGTTCGGCCGTAGAGTAACCGTGGCTCCACACCTCGGCATGGAAGTTGGTACCCGACAAGACCGTGATGTCTCCGGTTGTGGTCAGATCGACCGGGTCTTGGCAGTTACACAAGCCCGCCACTTCCCGAGCGCCAGAATTCAATATCGCTCATGAAATGCTACCATCTGATACCTCTGCATATCATCATTATCAATAGATCGAATCATTTATCGGGTTACGTATCCATCGGGCTTTTAATCCTCGAATGGCGATCTCTCGTTGAAGAAAGACAATATTAGGCTCTCGTTGATAATATCCCATTCGTAGGATCGCGGCTTCCTCCGCAGTGGTCCCGGCGTCGTGGAAAACAACATGATTGGGTAGCCCGTTCACGCTTTTCCCTGGCTAATAGATTTGGGTTTTGCCTAGCACTTGACGGCTGGCAGCATATGCTACCTACTCGGTGAATAAGGTTAAGCTTAATATTAGACCTTATGTTTCTATAGAAGTCACCTGGTAATATCCGATGTGCTATGTACCTAGATATCTACACGTAATCAAGCTACATATTTGCTGATATGGCGCTGAGACCAATATACTATTGACCTAGATGCATTGTATTGATGTCACTAGACCACTTATAGTGTTACTAAACTGGGCAAGATGGATATCAACCTAGGAATTGTTAGAATTGCGGGAGATACGATACCCTAGGGAAAAAGTAATATTTCGACGATTATGACATATCACGATGATGGAAGGATAGAGAAGCAGATAAAAGTTCATGGATACCTAGGTAGGTATGTGAGATCGCATTTAATGCTGGGTGATAAGGAGTGGCTAGCGATTAGCTACTACACGGTTTTCCTCTCTCATTCTTTAAACCCCCCCAAGGTTCCTCCGAGATGCATTGCCCGTATAGTATTTGTACCCATCATGGCGAGCGATTTCCGATGACCCGAAAGATTAAAGGCTGTATTGAACAAAGGTGGTAGATAATTGACGACGAAGAGTGAAGTGAAAACTGGCGCGATGTAGCAGATCCATCATTTGTAGGAAGGTGGTCGCTTATTTGCCGCAGGCGCAGCTGGAGCCGCACTCGCCTAATGAGCAAGATACGTTAGTACATTGTCACTATGATAAGGGATGTTTTGCGTTCTTATAAGAAAGTAGCAGCATCGGCAAATATCGCGATATAACACAACCATGGTGGAGGGGTTATCCGCATTTGCAAGGATGGCGGGGAAAGATAAACGACAGATGACATGGATATATGACTTACAGTTGTCAGCACAGTTGCAGTCGCCCTTCATATTGATTGATGGTGGTTTTGTTTTTTTTGCTAAGATAGCTTAGTAGATACTGTCGTAGTTGACTTCTGGTATGAATTTATTCGTAGATATGTATGTGTGTGTACGTTGTTAGAAAGTTGAGGGAGGAAATGGTTCTAGGTCGAAGCTTTATATGCTGATAAGTGATCGATAAGTGGGTCGGTGGATATTCCGGATCGGGGCGTCAGAAGTGAGTATTGGCCAATCAGAGTGGCGAATGATAATGCGCTGTTTGTGCGGGGTTTGCGCTTTTTCAGCGCGATGTCGCCCTGTCTCACCACACTCTGGCACCTTCCAAGGTTCCAAGGTTTCGAGGTTTCAAGGTTTCAAGGTTTACACTTTTAATGCGCTACGTTGGCTACGTAAACTCGCACAAGTCGCTCAAAAGAAAGTATAGTTGACGTACCTTTGTAGCTAGCTGCACCATTTGTGCGTCGTCTTCAAAGAATTTCAACTTCTAAAATGGGTTGGTTCATGAAAATTTGACCTTCCTAACTCCACGCAGTTAGCTCTACGTATCTTATGACCTTTTGTCATATGGTGGCAAGCTATCAACTGCTAAATTAGTTGCGAAATTTGTGCGCCATTGTCATCCTGTCGATCAGAGACGACTTTGTCTCTTCTTCCAGTGCCGTATACAGTATACAAATATGACGCCAGGGAGAGACATCAATGTCATATACTCCTCTCTTCACCTGTCGGGGCATCTTCCCACTGGCTCTTCATTGACACAATATCTACAACAGTGGCCTCCTTGCTCTTTTGGTGCATCCAGGACTAAGACAATTGCAACTCCAAGTACATACCTACCAACCTAGGTACGTGAGTGGGATGAATGGATGGCAAAAGAGCCGGGGCCACCTCCGATTCATCGTGAGCACATCATGAGCATCCCCTTACCTACACAGCCTACAGTAGGTATCTGGCTTGACTGCTTGAGAACGAGACGGCGGGAGAATGGGAGAGGAGGTATTCTCATCATATTCCCTCCCCGCGTTTTCGAAGCCCCTGCAGCCGTCCGGCGTGGCGGTTTTGCTCGAGATGATTTGATTGACGACGACTTCCCAAAGCCGAGGAGCCAATCATAAGCTCCGGCACCTCGAGCTTAGCTTCTGCTCCATTTGAGCTAATTTTCATTCGAGCGCACTGCCTGTCAGCTAGGTGGCCTGCACGACAGATGCCTGCATGCGCTCCTGTTACATTGCAGATCTTACCAACTGCCCTTCATTCGCCGACCACGCTTCTCTATCTTATGGATCCTACTCGCCACTGACGAACTGTTATTCTGTCATCCCGCGTTTTCTAGAACTCGCAATAGATTTCTTGGACTTAGGACTCAAGGCTTAGGAAGACGGCGTGACCAATGTAGTATTCATAATACGGAGTTCATCGGCTACAATTTGCTGTCTCCAAATCAACGTTGTAGTCCTCCCACGTTCTCGGCATCTGTTATATTTTCCTAATCTTGGTTTTCTTATGTCATCCCATCTTATCTGAGGGAAATCCAAAAGCAGGGACTTGTAGTAGCCGTGCCAAGTGTCCCATGCCAAGGACTCTCCAGAATGAGGCACCAAACAACGACACCTCTGCAGATTATCCACGCAATTATATGCTGAGGAACATTAAAAGGCTACAAACGTGGACAGCATTGCCGCGCCTCGATTCAAACCACCACAGACGGAACGTAATATAATATCAGGCCATTTGATAACGTTTGCGCGTACTTTTTTGGGCTGTTCTGCGGGATGATGCATGCATAAATACGCAAAGGGATGTATCGGATCGGATATGACCGTATGTGCGCCTAATATAGGGGTAGAGTTAGTAGTGTAGCTTACATCATACTGTGCCAATGTATGTGGATTGACGACCAGTAGGTCTAGCGTTACTCCCTCTCACAGCCCTAACCCAACGGGTTCGAACCAGAGATCATCCTTAGATCATATCTCTTTCTTGGATCTTCACCCTACCCTAGGAGCTCTGATTACTTGCCCTTGAAGAGACCATGTATATCAATTAGCTTGTGTACAATTTTACAACTTCGCAGGAAATGGATAGATTCACTAGCAGTCAAGGGGTGAACGGTGGCATGGCCGAGGGTCAACCCAAAAGGCACATATTCCTCACCATGGTTTTATTATATATTCTAATCCATTATGGATTTCCATTATAGCACGCGTTATCTTGATAATATGTCTATAAATCAATAGGTAGCTACATGTATGTGGGCTTAGGTTAGTACCTGATATCGCGGTAGTTGCCCACAATGGCCATCAAGGTAGTTGTCACAACCAAACATATATACAGTTAATTTCCCTCATTTTCTGAAGACGATCGTCTTCACATTCTAGTAAGCCAATCTGGTGGCGCTGGTCAAACCACACGTATATTGCTTTAGGATAATCAACCTCCCTCGTCCTCCTAACGATATTACTCTCCTTCGTTATATTTTATAACATTAATAATTACACCGATCTTTGTCGAAGGATATAGGCATCCCTACGAATACTAATGATACATATTCCTTGTGAATGGGGCACCGGCTTCTGCTAGAAATGCTGACTATAAGATCATCAATCGAGACGAGAAGAACAGATTGTTGCCCTTCAACTTCGAGAAACCAGAACATGAATTATTGAGCATATTACCATCATATCGTGTAAACCTCATGATACCGACTCAGATAAGAGAGATGTTTACCTACCTACCTAGGTTGGGAAACCGGCGCTTCCAACACAACGAAATTCCAACACAATACGATTTGCAGGACGAAAGGGCTGATTTCGTGGTATTAGGCTTAAGAACAATGAGCGCTAATACTATTTCCCCAAACCATGTTTACGGTATACAAGAAAATAAAAATGGTCGTTAGAGCCAGCTATGATTCGATGCCCATAGCTTCTTATTGCATAGCTCTAGCGGCGTCTTCACGGGAGTTTGGCCGAGGTCGGGATAAAGGAGGAGTAATGCTTACGTAGCAGTCTTCGCAAGCCACGACAAGAGATATCTCCCCTATGTCTCCTTTCCGATAAATCGCAACCACGATTCCAAATCAGACATGACCCCCTGTGCCAGGGCTGGGTCCACCGCGCAATCCTGCCAGTCGCACGATACGTACAACTCCCTACCCTTCACGGCAATAGGGCAGATACATAACACCGCACCTTGAGCCTCGGGGCTAACGGAGAATATCGCTCGCTCAATAATCCACTTCCCGTCTGCATCTTCGGTAGTACTAATGTCACCAGGTATGTTATTATGGGGATTGCCGTCGATTACTCCCAAATTCGTTACGGTAACGGAATGGCCTCTAGGCTTTTTCGCCCATTCCTTAAACAGAGCCCGGTAGTCAGGAATAAACTTGATCAACCCCATTACGTCGTTCTTGGTTCCGTCATCTAGTCGCTTCTGTATGGCCGTGCGGGTTCTCTCCGCGGTTTCCCAGATGAGTGGTTCGAGTCCTCCTCTGTCTCCTCCTTCGCCTGGTCCCAAATGCCCAACTTGAGACATATTGGCTGTCCTAATCTTAGCAACCCACCTCGCATCGAACTCGTGGTCCAGCGACGTCATAAAGTTTCCCATGGTCTTCTTCGGATCTATGCCCGACAACTTGGATATCTTCGTTTTTGCCTCCGGCATGCCCATGAGCGGCCTTAGGTTTATTATGGTGCAACTAAGGAACCCGCGCGCCTCCTCGGCTGATAACCGTGTCGCTAGGCTTAGGTGCGCGATGGATTGTATCAGTCCCGTCAACGTTGTTTTATGATTCCGGCAGGTAGCCAGAACGTTCTGGAGTGGATCGTTGTCGACACTAAAGTGCCGGTATTGCGTCACGTACGGCTGTAGCTGAATTGGCGCCCACGTGGCGTGTAGCCCTGACTTCGAGATGGATGCTAGCCGCGGCGGCTTGAACTCATCCCACAGCGTCGCCAGCGCGTAGCCCGGCGTGATGGGAAATTTGGTCAACGCATGTAACGACGGGGGCAGATCCCTCCGCTTGGAGGGCGGGATCGTGAGGACTCGGTCTCGGAATTCTTCCAGCGCAAAGTCGCCGTTCAGGTTCCGAAGCAGATTTTCGTGGAACATCTTGGCGCTCATCCCGTCGATATGCGCGTGTCCCCACTCGAACACGACATCCAAAACCCGTTCGCCTTCGACACGTAGCACGAGAATCCGCCATGACGGCCTGTCTTCTGGCTGCGGGACTTTGATGTTGAGTCGACTTTCAATCAACTCCAAAAGCTCGGATTCATACTCTGCCGTCTTGGCGAAGCAGCGCCACTCGACATGGCGGCGAAAGTCGACGGCCTCGAGTTCGACGAATGCCGGCTTACGCTCGTGCTCACCGCGTAGCCCGACCCGTAAGAACGGGTGATCTGAGACGACTTGGGCGATAGCTAATTCGACCTTCCGTTCCAGCTTTGTATGCAAATCCGGATCCTCATCTAACCCTACCGAGAGGATTGTGGGAATGGAGTACCGACATGTAACCATAGAGCTGTGGTAAAGGCCTAACGAATGCATAGCCGCTTCGTACCGTTCCCTAGCACGTATGAATGTCGGGGTCGACTCAGACGAGGGGGTATTCAGGCTTACACGTAACCAAGTGGTCTAATGACCTTGGCCTTGGGTCGCTTGGTTGGCGGCCGCTCGCCTTCTTTTGGGTTAATCATAGCTACTCTTTCCAAGAGTCTTATCGCAGTACTTTTTCCTGCTATAACGGAGCCCGTCTAAGGAGAAGCCGCTATAGTTCGTACCAGCAGTTACCAGCTAGCTCGTACAGGAGATCGCCAACGTATTTTCGATTAGGTGGGTGAGGAGATATGTAGCAGTAGTCCAAATGCCAGTTATCTGCACATATAAATCTGATGGCGAAAACTCAATACTGGACTTTAGGCAGGCACCTATAAGGACGAATCCATGTCAACCTTTCCACGGGCTCGGCCTCCTCGGCGGCCGAAAACACGACGGAGCAACACTTAGGAATCAGGACATGGTGACGGAACGGGGTGGCGCAGCGGGGCTGTTGCATTGCCGTCGTTTCAATGAACAAGTGAATCTATGGGGACTTAAGAGCTCGCTCGTTAGTCTATCTTTCCAGGTATTTGAATGGCTCAACATTGTTAATCGGTTCAGAGGGGATCATTCCCCCCTGCTGGACTCGGGTTGAGGCCAATTAGAACTTGGCTATCTCTAAAGAATTAAATCAATCCCATGTAAGCATGTAAGCATGTCATATTGAACTTGGGTCGATTCATACTCGATATATATTTCATTTTTGCCCTGCTTCCTTTATTTCAAATCTATACTAGACAGATGAGTAGGCAGAAGACCACTTACTAGGTAAGAAAATGTATTGCGTATCTTCGTCATCTCCAGCGGCTGTACGAGCGGCAGAGCAGTCCTCACAATAGAATATAAACGGGAACTGGTTGACCAGGTAGGTACCGGAGTTCGACATATGATAATCATGCACCGGTTTGATGCCAGGCGAAATATATGTCTAAGCATATGAGTAAACTAATGCAACACGACCACACAACCATACAACCACAAGCCCTCAACGGGAGGAAAACGTGATAAGCGAACAACCTTTTCCCCGGCTTAAAAATGAACCGCACCGCAAGCTCGCCTTTCTAACTCCGTGAGATGCAACGTCAAGCCCCGATGATGCTCCCGCGACGACCAAAACAAATTGGATGGATGGAATATGTACAGGTAGATCGATAGGTAAGTAGTCCGTTTATGTGACCTCGTCACTCGGTTCTTGCTTTCTTGTTCCGGCCGCGCTTGGCAAGGAACTTTTCACGGCCGCCGACACTTTCCCAGTATTGGTGGAGAGCTTCTGGCGCGATCTTCCTCAGCTTGGGTTCGGCCTCTACTGAGGTTTCGCCACGAGTGGGAGGATGGCCGACCCATTGGACTTCGAATTCGAAACCACCTCTCGTCTTCTTCTCGTGGCCAAGAATTTTGAAGACATGGTAAGTCTCCGGTGGCGCATTCTTAGGCTTGATGAAAAGCGCATTGATGCGACCACCTTGCGCCTTCCAGTAGGTGTATAACGTCTCTCCGGCGCCTCGCTGTATCTCCTCTTCCAACTCCCACGTCGCCTCGTCCTCCTCCTCCCCAGCCCAGTGGACGAGAAGTTCGACCTTTCCGCTGCCATCTGAGGCCATCCGGTGTTCGAGGAGGGAATAAACCTCGTGTTCCTCGCGTTCGTCGACCTCGGTCCGTTCCTTTTCCGCATCATCTAATTGAGTCGCCTTCGCTGTGCCTTTCTCGTTACCCGCGTCATGGATCTTATCGACGGACCTGGATTCATCTTTGGATTCTTTGGCGGGGTCATTGGAAGTTGTACTGATATTGTTATCGGTAGAGGATTCTGCTCGCCAGATATCATGAGTCAGCCGCCTGGTAATACGTACGGTATCATCGGGAGAAGGAGATGCTTACCAGGCAGCCCCATATCAGCTACTGGAACGAGTGAGCTTTTGGTGTATTCCTCTTCGTGCTGACGTTGTAACCGTGTTGCTTGCGTCTCTCGTGAGCGAGTGTTGTTTTCGGATGCGTTGGCGCGAGACCCATCAACGGTATCGTCCTTTCGTACTCCCAGAGAGCGACTCCGACGCTCTGTTCCGCACGTAAGCTACGGTCATCACAAAGAAAAAGGAAAGGAACCCTATAGAATTTTCAACATACTATTAGGCTTTCCTATCGAAGATGGCCGAGCCTTGATACTAGAGCTCGGTGCCTCGGAAGAGATGCGCGATCTGGTTCGTAGGTTAGAAGGTGTCTTCTGAACCGGTTCATCTGTTTGTGCAAGTTAGTCGACGTATATCGGCATATAACTATCTAAAAAACAAAACAAAACATAATAAAATAAAACAAAAGCAGGTATAGAGCTTTGAATATCCTCATACCGTCGTCTATTTCGTCATAAGGGTCGCCCTTAGCTTTGCGCTTCATGCCGCGCGACTCTTTGTCGCCGTTTACGGATCCGGGCGCGGGCGACTTAGCAAACATGTTGAGGATTGCGGGCATCATAGAGCAGGAGGAATAGAAGAAGTATAATCAATTGATTTGATGGACAAGGTATGTATTACGGAAAATGGGGATGGGTATCGCCCAAAGCTGGTGATGCCTGCGATGCCTGCGATGCCTGCGATACCTATGGTGACGTTGGTGAAGTCGGTGATGCTTCAGAGGGAAAGCTTGGGAAGCTTTCTGGCTCTGAGATAATCAGCACTGACTTTAGCATGTACGTATGTATGTACCTAGTAGAAGTGGCGCGGCAAGGGTGGAACCGCGACTTTTTGTTGTCCAATGCTAGAATGACGAAAAGAAATACCAAGACTGATCTGTACTTTGGTATCCTCTACCTTTTCATGGCTTGGCTTTACCACCTATTGACAAAGTATTTCTTACCATGTGTCAGGCCTCCAAGCTACCGGCCCTACCCCGGCAAGGGAGTTCTGGAGCAGCTCCAGAGTTATGTATCAGGTACATATTCACCTACCTACTTCCAGTTGAGTACCTACCTACCTACATACTACCTTGTAGGTGGCCAGTGCTTTAGCTGTTCTATTTCAATCTATAACCAACCTCGCACTTGAAGTCCGCTATAGTTGAATTGATTTCACTTATGATCAGTACCACCACCACTACCACCACCCCCTGAGACCTTCTCCTTTCGCCGTTTATCTGACCGAACTTAACTCACAATCCCAATCATCTCGATGGTATAAGGGCCAAAATATCAATTCTTGATTACGTGAGATATCAGTTTGTTTCAGCTCATCAAGGTCAATCAAGGTGTTCGCGCAACATTGAAAAATGACTCCGGCACGACGAGGCGTAGCACCTGTGAAACCGTAAGCGTGCCTAAGTCCCCAAATTGGAATTCTACCTTCCGGCAAATCAGATCCATCTGTGGTTAACGGGTGAGATCGAGACATAATCGTAGGTCTTGGTACCTTGGGAAAAGGCCTTTGGTGACGGCATTGCTCGCTATGCCGTTGGTAATTTCATGTGACCGACAGGGGGAGGAGCGGCTATGTAATATCCATGACGATTGGCATTAAAAAAAGAAAATAATAAAAACCAAAAGGAGCCCTAGCCACTCGATCCTTTCCTCCTTACATTCACATTTCAGTGGCGCAAAATCATTCGAGCTATATCTCCATCACAGAATAAACGCATGTCTTGAACTTCTGCCATGGCGACAAGCCCTGACTGGTTATGTGGTTGATCAATTGCCAATCAATAGATCTCGAAGAGTTCGTGAAAGATGTGCCCCCTTACGCGATCCTGTCCCACACCTGGGGCAATAAGGAGGTGACCTTCACCGACATGAGCAATCGAGATAGAGCATCCAAAGAGGAAGGTTACCAAAAGATCAAGGCTACTTGCAGAGTCGCATTGGAACACGATCTCAAGTATGCTTGGGTGGATACGTGTTGTATCGATAAGTCCAGCAGCGCCGAGCTGTCGGAAGCTATCAATTCCATGTTCGCATGGTATAAGAATGCTACCGTCTGTTTTGTCTGGCTGTGCGACTTTACCTGCTTCTCGGACGAGACGCTGGCCGAGGCCATAACGTCATTCGAATCTCGGGAGGCCCTGGATGCGAAGGGGGGAGGATTCTACGGAGATCCTCCTCAACAGACGGTCGCAGAGATCGACTTGCGAAATAGAGTCAAGAAGGGCCTCGGCAACTGTAAATGGTTCTCCCGCGGCTGGACGTTGCAAGAGCTGATTGCGCCGAGTCGAATTAACTTTTACGACAAAGAATGGAATTACTTTGGTTCGAAGCTTGAGCTGGCTCCTGTTCTCTCGTGGATTACCGGCGTCGACACGGGCGTCCTAAGAGGTAGGCCTCTCGACGAAGTCTTAGTTGGCCGTCGCATGTCCTGGGCATCAACCCGTACGACGACAAGGGTAGAGGATATTGCGTATTGCCTGCTTGGCATCTTTGATATCAACATGCCACTGCTATACGGCGAAGGCAAGAAAGCCTTCATCCGGCTGCAAGAAGAAATTATCAGGTCCAGTCATGACCTTTCAATATTTGCCTGGAAGGCCGATGTGAGTGACCTGCGTCGTTTCCGCGGGTTGATGGCCAACTCCCCAGCCGAGTTCAAGGGTTGCCAGAGACTTGTGAAGCCGTCGTTCGAGTGGAATAATGGGGGTGAGTATGGACTCACCAGTCGTGGTCTACGCACGGATGGCTTGGTTAGGATTGGCCGAGGAGAAGCGGGTCAGGCGGGCAGCTATTTCATGTCGCTAGGCTGCGTCGACGAACGCCAGAAGAAGCTTGTCTTAGCCATCTCGCTGCGGCAATACGGCCCCGGCCTCTTTGCTAGGAGGAAGCCTTGGCCTATGATCACAGTCTTCGACTTGAACGTATACTCGGCAGCAAAGCTCGCTCATCCGCAATATATATGTTGCAAGGATAGCCCTTCTCTGGAAAATACAGTGATGAACAGCCGCATCAATGCGATCCAGATTAAGTTCACGGATTCTATCTTCGACGTCGACAGTGTCACAGCTTTTCCGCAAGCTGACTGGGACTTGAGGAATTCCATATTACTTAGCTTTCAGCGCCCGTATTATTGGGGCTTGTGGAAAGTAAAGGTCAGAGATAGCGATGATGGCATCAGCATTGTCTGCGTACGGTCATCCGGGTGGCTTCTCTACGGGATCTTCGCCTCAAATCAGATCCCTTCTACTCTCACTCGAGATGACCTCCTTCCATCGCATGTCGAAGATATCTTACAGCGATTACCTGACCGGACGACGACAGAATGTTCAGGGTTTATTCACACGGTCAAAGATGTCCATCTTGACCTCGGGGAGACAGGCATAGAGATTCCGGCCACGCTGCTTCAAGTAAACAGCGTCGAGAGCAAGCATTCGAAGCAAGGTCGCTCTAGGATAAAACTCGTGCAAAGCTTCTTCAAGAAGAGTAAATCAATGTAAGTTAACCCTATCGAATGTTATATTTTGGGATGAATTTTGGAGGATTAGTCTATAAATGTATAAATGCCACTGTACATATTACTCTACCTATATGGGCATGAACTGTAAGAAACATCCACCCATCGAAAGTATAATAGATCAGATATAAGGTTATGCTTTCGCAGCATTTTAAACTCAATACCCACTGCACCCTGTACCTAGGTACGTACCTAGGTGGTTAACCAAATAAACCTACCTAATGTATATAATTAGGAATGGTACCTGACGTACTAAGTACCCAGCGACGCAAACTTGCGAACCAATAAGAATGTGCGATGCCTGCCTGTACGCGGGGGAGGGGTAATTCCAGAGCCTAATATTTTTTTTTTCTTCCCTTCCCTTTTCTTTACATGAGTCAGACAGGGCCGATAACTTTTAGGCCTTTTAAATCCAACAAAATTCCAACACCAAAGTCGCATCTTCATGAACATCGGCCGGTGTTTACTCCATAGAACTATTATTGTTCGCGCGATCCGGTCCCTTCGACAACCACAATCGAGGGAAGCTCATTACACCCTCTCCAGTCCTAACAACCTCACTCGCGATACCCAGTTCAGCCCTCGTCTATCCGTCCTCCAGAGACGCGCCGTTGGTACTATGGCGCCCGCCAACGGAATAAATCACCTTCTTTCGAAGCTAGACAACCTGACTCTCGAATCTATCGCCGATAAATACCCTGCGACGTACCCCGAAGTCAACCCTTTCGATCTATATCGGGTACACATTGCCGAAGTCCTCGCTCCTATCACAAGTGTTGCGGCTGAGAATATCCGCCCTGTCCTCTCCTGGACAAATGCTCTCGACAAGGGAGACTTCATCTTACCTATCCCCGCCCTCCGGATAAAGGGCGCAAAGCCTGACGCGCTAGGAGCCGAATGGGCAGCCAAAGTATACGACAACCACTCTTGATTTAAGCACTGAGTGCAAGCGCAAGCTATCTATGCAATGTAGAAGATTAGCTAACCAGAAGTTCGAATAGTTCCCCGAAGATGATCCTCTCTTTGAGAAGCCAGTCGCCACCGGTTCCTTCCTCTCCTTCTTCGCCAAAGGCGGACCCCTTACTCAGTCGCTCATCCCCATGATCCGGGAGCTTGGCGCAGACTATGGCCGGAATCGCTTTCTTGGATTAAAAGACCCTAAGAACCCGGGTGCAGGCAAGAAGCGCATTGTTGTCGAATTCAGCTCTCCCAACATCGCCAAGCCATTCCACGCCGGACATCTCCGTTCTACCATCATCGGGAGCTTCTTAGCAAACCTATACGAGGGCGCCGGCTGGGATGTAGTCAGAATCAACTACCTCGGTGATTGGGGTAAACAATACGGTCTCCTAGCTCTAGCCTACGAGAGATACGGAGATGAGGACGCACTAAAAAAGGACCCGATCGATCACCTGTTCCGTCTCTATGTCCGCATAAACGCTGAGAAGGATGAAGAATTAGCTACAATCGAGGCGAAGAAGAAGGAAGGCCAAGACGTTACTGAACTCCTATCCAATAGTTTAGATGAGCAAGCCCGAGGGTACTTCAGGAAGATGACCGACCGGGACGAGAAGGCTCTGGCATTGTGGCAGCGCTTCAGGGATTTGAGTATCGTCCGCTACAAGGCTACATATGCGAGACTTAACATCAAATTTGACGAATACAGCGGTGAAAGTCAAGTTAGCGAGGAGGCTATGGAGAAGGTGGCCAAGGAGATGGCTGAGAAGGGCGTCACTCGAGAAGATCAGGGTGCCGTCCTCGTCGACTTCACCCAGCTTCTACCAGGCAAAGAAGGTAAGCGCCTTGGTAAGGCCGTCATCCGGAAAAGGGATGGTACAGCTTTATATCTCACTCGAGATATTGCCGAACTCCTAGGTCGCTACGAGAAATACAAGTTCGATCACATGATCTATGTTGTCGCAAGTCAGCAGGATCTCCATCTGCAGCAACTCTTCAAGATCATCGACCTACTGGGCTATAAGGACATCGCTGCTCGTTGCCAACATATCAACTTTGGATTGGTACAGGGCATGAGTACCCGGAAAGGCACCGTCAAGTTGTACGTCTCCTAATTCGCCACTTTGAAGACCAACCTGGCTAACGAAATTCGCAGCCTAGACGACATCCTTAGGGATTGCGCCGATCATATGCATGAAGTCATGCGGAAGAATGATGCCAAATATTCTCAGGTGGAAGATCCAGAGGGCACCGCTGATACCCTTGGCATCAGCAGTGTAATGACGCAGGATATGAGCGGCAAGAGGTTCGTATACAGACTCCTTGGGTGAAATGAGGACTGACATAGATGACGGCTAGGGGCAACAACTACACTTTTGATCTGGCAGTGATGACGTCGTTCGAAGGGGATACTGGCCCCTATTTGCAATACGCACACACCCGCTTATCATCCATCAGGCGCCGGGCCAATGTGACTGACGAGGAGTTGGCCAAAGCCGATTTGACCCTCCTTACCGAACCCCACGCTGTGAATGTCGTCCGTCTACTGGCCCAATGGCCTGATGTGGCCCAGAATACGCTGCGGACTCTCGAACCGACTACAGTCGTGACGTACCTTTTCAGGCTGACACATGTCATCAGCAGTAGCTACGACCAACTTCAGGTCGTGGGCAGTGAACCGGCTCTAAAGGCAGCCAGAATGGCACTTTACGATGCCGCCCAGATAGTTGTCGGGAACTGCATGCGCCTGCTTGGGTTGAGCCCGCTTCAGAGGTAAGTTTTCAACGCAACTGCTGAAAATGATGTTCTAACGTTCGCAGGATGTGAATGAAGGCAATTGCGCCGATCGGATGTTGTCATCCGACATACCTTCACTACAAAGCGTACTCGTGCCCGTATGCAACGGTCTATTAAACCGCATGGTGAGACCGTCAGATGTTCTGCCCAATACCTAGCAATGACGAATCTCTCGCATCTATTTACTACATCTATCGGGGAAAGTCCCGCTTATCTGCCCCCTATTCATGCACCGTATACAGGCGCAGCCCGATGTCCTAGATATCGGTACTATTGTTAATTTCCTCTCAATCAATACGGTGGGATCATAGCTAAAGACGGAAAGCCATGAATTGAGACGCCTGGAGATAACTGCGCTTAGGATGTTCTGGGATACCCATAACCCTATGGTATTGGCATTGCGCACGTCCTGCTTATACCAGAATGAATAAAACACAATAGCACTGCTAATTATCATTTACCATCGTAATGCCTATTCCATCTTTGTTTCGCTAACAAGTTCTTTAGTCATATATTCCATACTATTGTGCCTATTCATATTAGTACTAGGTAGCTATTAGCTCCAGTACAAACATCCACAAGCAAGCAGGCGGCTATCGCGGCTAACAACGCGAGATCAGTATAAGCCTTAGCATATATGCTCTTAATATGGACATTATTAGCCTTTCAAAGACCCAAACGACTTCGTGACAAGCAAAAGGGTACTCGATGTTATACTTAGTCTCTAATCAATGAACACCGCTTCTTTTATGAGACTACTTAAAAAAATGAAATCAAAGCATGCCGCTATAGTTTAATCCCGAAAACAAGGTACCGGTTATCATCTGTGTAGGTTTCGTTTATCTTCCCATCTCTGAGTATTCGCAGCTCGCCCCAGGAGCTTCCTCCGTCAATCATATCAACATTTGTGCTTAGACAGGGAAGCGAAACGCAAGATCCTCACCAGAGAATTCTTCGCCCAATATCCAATTCGAAGAGCCGTGTTCCAGTTCGGGGTTTCCGCCTGTCTGGAAGCGACCTATCCACTGGTTGGATTTAACGAGAACCTGTCCTAGAACGAGAACTGCTACAGACGCTCCAATCTCTAAAGTTATCAGAATACCAAGGTGTCTAAGGATGGAGGCTCGGCCATTCTCGTGGATATCCACCGGAGTCGTGTATATGCCATAGGCATTCCCCAGGCTCAACATACTACTGGCGATCGCGATACAGGCTGCTCTTTTTGGTCGGTTCCAAGGCAGGCAGTTCAATAGCCAAGCCCATGCGATAGGTAAACAGAAGTAGGCGCACGGGAGGCATACATGAACCAGGAGGTGGAGGGAGCCAGCCGGCTTTCGTCCAGTGATGGCAGTAAGTGCAGTGAGTGAGGTAAAAAGAAAGGCAACACATTGAAATGTAAAGAGCCAATCACGTCGCCTTTCAGACTTGTACGCGCAATATCCGCCGGCATAGACTGCGACACAGCATAGCTGCCACTCTATTAGTTATCTTTATGTACATGAGGTATGTTTCCAAGGTCGGCTTACTGATGATATAGTCACAACCCAACCAGAAACTGCGTCGGGGGGCACAATTGGCGTGAGTAAAAGGTGTGCGTGATGGAGGTCGCTTAAGTACGGAATCGGAAACGAGATACAGAAGCATACCGAAGCCTAGCAATCGCATATCATTAGGTACCTAGGTAGAATCGTGGTATATCGGGGGTCTGAACTTACTAAGAGCCAAGTCTTGGGATCTATAATAGCTGATATCAGACCTCTGTAAGAGTTGTGCCAATTATTTTTTTGGTTCTCGTACTCAGTTGTGCGAGGCCATCGACATGATTGAGCTAGACGAACTACGACCACTCGACGCTCGGTCTCCGAAAGCTAGTCGGTTGACCGAGGGAGTTGAGGTAGCCATAAGCCAGTTAAAGCGGCTAAAAGAACAAACATTCCAGATATTCTCAGATAATATTCATAGCCTAGGCTAATCCTTCCCGATGCACCAATAGGGGCGAGATCGGATCCAGAATCGGGAAAGTCTGAACCAAGAGCATGGGCCACGATAGCACGAACAACTGGTCCTGCAATGACTAAAACGGCCATTTTCTTGCTTATTTCCCTGGGAGTGTACTAACAAGACAGGATATGCAAAAAGCCAGGCTAATTGAAGTCAGCATTATTCGAAGTTAGAGGTCTTCAACAAGTCAGGGGCACCAACGAAAAAGGCCGATTCGAATACACCTAATAATGCGCAACAGGCGCAAACATGACCGAGGGTATATTCATAACTTAGACGTATCTGAACTGCAGCCCAAAAGCATAGCATGACGCAAAGATAAGTTGCTGGTTTGTCGAGCATGCTCAGAATCAGGTTCGAGGGGACTTTGAAGGAATCAGCCCGGCGAAAAGCCAATTACTATGCTAGAGACTGACCTTGGGCTGCAAAATAGGCAATTTCTTTGACAAATGCAGCTAACTAAAGCCCGTGTAAGTCAAGTATAGTTAAATCAAGCCGTGTCTAGCTCCACATCTCACGGACCTTGAAATCCGCCTCAGTGAGCCCCAAGATTCTCTCAAAGTACGGCTGGCAGAGGAAGAAGAGTAGGCGATCAAGTTGAAGACAGCACCCTACAGAATTTAGCATCAGCGTGGGAAGCTGCATTTGCTTCTAGAGCGAGTTTGGTGGTAGAGGCTCACCCATAAGGAAGAGGAACGGTACAAAGGCTCCATCGAGACGTTGAGGAATAATTTTTTTCAAGGATTGGTCTTCATCGGAAAGCGTTGTATAACTGGGCGGCGGCGGCGACTCCTGATTTGACGGGGGGTTTGGCGGTGAAAGGACTGGCGGATGGACGGCTGGGATAGGGTGTACCTCACTAGGCACGTCAATAGGCACGCCAACACGTACGTCAGGGTTGAGGTCCTGAAGTTCGATACCATCCCTTTCTAGCCCATGTCCCACTCCATTGGCTGCTGGATGCAAAGTAGGCGGTGGCCAATTGGACATGGCAGGCGGTCGATACTATACCCAGTCAAAGCAAACGAGAGAAAGGATGCGGGATTGATGAGAAGATATCCTAAGATAACTACTCAGGTAGATGCTAGCGTAGCTTAACGAATGATGGTTGGTGAAATACGTCGATGTTGAATATTTTAGAAAGACAGAAGAGCCCTGGAGGAGGTGCTAGGTACCTAGGTAGTTACTTTTAATATTGCTAGCCAGATATAATGCTTCAATGTTTCCATTTTGATTGGTTGTTACACCCCTGTCCTTTCCTGTTTAGGATACATCGTACATATAGGTATGTTGGTAGAAGAATTCATGCCTACCTTCGTGTAACTACCCAGAACCTACATACATATTGATGTACCGAATATTTATGGATGTAGAGTACATGCATCAACGTATATGTACCTAGCTATGTGCTTAATCGACATGACTAACCCGTTTCTTACATACCTACTCCCCCCAACTTGCATGAATCAACTGTGTCCCCCACGTCGGCAGGTTGGATGAGAAAAGGGGGTTGGAAAAGTTCGAAAGTTCCCCAGCTCTGCGGCGCCACATCGCATTGGCCCACTGTTCCCCCGCCTAGAACTTCGACGTGCGGATATGCCAGGTCATGGGGGAAAAATAGCCTGGAGTCAACAACCAAGAACCCCACATCTCCACAGAGCTACACGATATATGGGGTAGCGTCCAGTAGCTATGTACTGCTAGGTAAGTAGAATTATCCTTTACCAGTGGGACGTCCCCGGTAGATTCCACGTAGTAGAGGGCTAGGTATGCAACTTTTCGTACCCCCGGGCGTCAATTTGCATTCCCCTAAATGGGAACACGAGAAAAAGATTCAAATTCGAATGTCAGAAATTCCCCACATAGAGCTATTCCTGTTTGATCGTGGGGGTTTCTCTTACTCTAATCCTAGAAAGCCATCGCCGAGTACCGCAATGCTCCATTCATAGGAGGCGCTCGAGATTCGAACAAATTTTAATAGCAAAACACCTCAGGGCCACATCAGCTCGGGTTCACCTTCGATGTAGGACTTTAGATTTTAGAACCGTTCTGGGGTCTTTACGGAAATCCACACAGGGACGGACACTTCATGGTTGGAAATACTCTGGAGCCAGCTGGCCAGGACCGGTGAGATCTAAACATGTATGAAAGTGGCGTAAATCCTTACAAGGATATCCAATTGACCGAGTTCGGTTGACGAATGTCCAAAGAGCTACTTAATATTACATAGTCAAAATTAGGGCTCCATCAGCTAGGGCAAGCTGCGAATAGCTACGATGTTTTTTGTTCATCTTAAGAATTACGATCTTTTTTCTGCCCCTTTTTGCCCCTTTTCGTCCCTTCATTTGTTTATCATCTCGGAAGTTCTGGGTTTGCCCAAAGCCACATTAATAGCTCAGGTTTGCCCCAACGTTCGTGTCCCATTGATCCAACTTCTGTCAGACTACGTACTCATTTGAACATGGCTTATGAAAGATACATTGCTCGTATGACGCTTCGCGGCACTGATGTTGACGACACATTTCCAGAACGACACACATTGGACTCGCCACCCGAACTTAGGTCTCAGCCTGATGCCCTTGATGAAGATGGACCTGTCTACAATACAACAAGACCGTTCCGAAGACGATCAAGACGTAGATCAGAGAGTATTGAAGGGTATGAGATGAGAGACCGTTACTGGGAGGCTATGGATATTATCGACCGAGACCTCAAGGGGGCAGCCAAAGCGCCAGCTGTTTGGGATTACGTCTATGACCCAGTTTGCCTACCTCCGTCTGGGGGAATCAAGACACCCGTCATCCATCGACTCGGAAATCTGCCAATCCGAAGAGCTTGGAGGCGTCGTAATAGTCGCGAGAGGCCCGATTTGGGTTCAACGCGAAATGTCGAAGCTGTCATGCTATATGAGAGAGGTATGATGCTTTCCCAACAGTCACAATGTACGCACTGCCAGCGAGGTCGGGGTATATCGCCAGGCTGCGTAGTTATGGAGCCGGGGGATGAAATTCAAGAGACAAGCGACAGCATTGGCGAACTTAGTTCGACGTGCAGTAACTGTCACTACGATGCGCGGGATAGCCAATGCGATGTGCGGATACCTTCCTCAGGGCCAAAACTACCTTCCAGGACACAGACTCCAAGCCAGATCAAAAAGTCATTCGCCTCGAACCCGGTACACCTAGAAGTGCTAGATCTAGTTGACAAGGCGTTGAAAGTGAGGAGCGGCGATGGGAAAGACGACGTGGTTGCCCGGGCGAAGCAGATAGAGACGGCAGCTCTGGAGATCGCGCAAGCAGCGCACGAGTGGGGACAGAGCATCAAGGAGAAGCATCAGCGGAACATAGACTCAACAGAACATACAAGTTAATATATCATTCTTACACACAGGACAGTTCGTACCATATGTGATTGTCCACTCGATGAAAGCGGATTTGTGAGACCTACACTTAACATATCTTAGGTACCACCGGAGCAGATGCATAGCGAGTTTCCCGTCGCCAGAACGAGTATACAATCATAGCGATGCCATTCCTGTATATACTAGAATATTTTGTCAACTGGGTAGTCATAAATTAAGACACGTTGTTTCTCGTACTAGGCAGTCTTGTGGCCTTGTCAGGGCTCCGCTACGCTGCATCTGGGACGGTGCGCCAATGCATTAGTTATTGTGGGTTATGTGTGTTTTATGGGTTTAGTCATGTATTGAGTTTCTATGTTCTGTTTCGTTTTTGCAGAGGAAGGTTCTTGAACCTGAAGACTAGGGCAGATAAAAAAAAATAAAAAAAGGAGGCTTCATGAGCCTCCTTTATATTATACCGCCAAGCCTTATCACCTAGGTAATTAACTGTGAAAGTATCCTGCTTTCCTTTACCATATACGGCTACGATGTAAACTTCTATCCCCATGATGGACTCTCTTTCTCGTACCCTCGGCCATGTTGCAATGGAGTTCTAATCTCGATCGGCCATGTCCATCTTCATTAATGTCGTCTGACAACCTGATATATGATGTGATAATCCCTTCAAACTATAGGATATGCCTTGATTTTCCCGGTTCTAACCAGTATACCTTATCTAAGATTCCCGCGTTCCCGAATGCGGCGGCTATGGCCTCTTTGCTTTGTGAAAAATGGTTCCACGACTCAAAGTGCAAAGGCACTAATATATCGGCCCCAATGTCGCGGAATAGCTTTGCGCCTTGCGTCCCATCCATCGTGATCAGCAATGGCTCGGCGCTGCCTGGAAGTACCACTGACGCAGCACCTAGATTGAACAAGGCTAATGATATGTGGAAGTTGTCTCTGATATGAGATAGTTCTTGAAGATAGACGGTATCGCCGGAGAAATAGATCGCGTTCGGTAATCCATTTGTCGTCCCAAAATCTGCCGTCGTAAGTACAAATCCTGTACACTCACCCCCTGGCAAATGTTGGCATGGTGTAGCTGTCACGTTGAAGAGTTTGCTTCCCACGTTTAGAGTGGTGTTCTCCCAGGGCCGAAGTCCTTGGATGCCAGGCCTAGGGCTCATTTTGGAGGCACCATCGACCGTAGTAAGGACACGCCGGCCGTCGAGTAGACGATCACGGCTTAGTATATCCAAATTATCGGGATGGTCTTCGTGGCTTAACAAGATGGCATCGACGGGCGGAAGCTGATCTAGGGATAAGGCCGGTTCATAATGGTTGGTGAGTGTAGCAATTCCAACGTCCCACTCAGTTCCTTCGGGAGAGAAATAAGGGTCGGTGAGGAAGATGACGCCATCAATTTCTATGATTGCTGTCGCAGTGCCGACATACGTGACGGAGACTCTGCTTTTGAAAGGTGAGTCAACCATATTGTTTAGTATTCGAGTTGTTGCGTTAGAAACTTTCAATCACTTGAATTTCCTGACTTTTTATTTACTCTACGTACATATTTCAAGATACTTATATTTATCTACCAACCTAAGGGGCTCATAATCTCCACACACGTAACGAGTAAGAATAATATTGAGTAAATCGTATGACAAACTTAAACGATGATATTAAGTAATGATATGCAACTTATAGCTACTGCTTACTACGCATTCAAAGAATACCATTTGTATTTGTAAGATAGTTACTAAAAGCCTTACATTACTAGCTCAGGAGATCGCTGGCTAACGGTGCAGTGGTGGTAAATCAATGGCATCGATCATTAGCGCCGACATTGCGGGAATATGTTACAAATCAAGTTTCTCGAATAGTACCTAGGGGAGTCGGGTTGACTGATACCTACCAGGGTCTTTCCAGGCTATATACCATATCCCTTTAGTCAACATAAGACTACAGCTCCACCATGATCAGTAACTGTACTTCCAGCAACCCCTGAGTTCCACTGGCACCCACAAAAGCTTTCTTCTAGTTGGTTAGACGCTTCTGAAGATCACTGCGAGAGCCTCAACACTTACAGGCTTAAAGGGCCTGCGCTATCGCCGATGTACAGTTGCCGGGTTTGTGGAAACTGTAGTCTTATGCCAAAGAGATATACCATATATTCCCTGGATTTAATGACCCACAGGACTGGTCCGCCAAGAAGCTCTAGTAGCTCTCTTGTAGAGAATATTCCTCTGATACTCAAATCACAATTGACAACCTATCTATTTTCGATGTACGTACAAGAAGGAATTATTACTCTTAGTATATTGCTCACATATATATACTCTTTCCAGAGTCCCCAAATTCTAGGGATGATGAACATATACTGACATTTGGGCCTTAACACGGCAAGAAATGTGATATGCTATCCTAAAAATAAAGCAGCATATTCAACAGGTATTTCAAGGCCAAGATAATAATATCTCCTTGTAAATAGTAGAGAAGATATGCCGACATCATCTACAGTGTAGTTTTATGAGATGCGTCTCGAGCTACCCAAGAGTGTTCTGCCTATGTAATTCAGGCCTGTGTCCAGGTGCGACCACAGGCGGCCCTGAGTCCCTATTCCTCGGATGAGGGCATGGTCCATATTGGCCTAAGCCCTTGACAGCATCTAGAAGGAGACTAATTACGATGGGGAACCGCACCGTTCGTAGTCACGGACACTTACCGTCTGTTCTATGTCGCTCAATTGGTTGCACCCAGGCGGCCAGAATTAAGGGGAATTCGGCTAAATCATATGAGATGCATTCAGCTTTCCTTTACGGGAATCGACCCTGAAAATCTGTAACGTAGCCCAGAGTGCCGAGTGAATGTCAATCTTGATATCCAAATTTCCCATCCACTTGGATCTTGTATGAGCATGCGTACGCGCAATCTTCGTCCGTCTTGGTGTGCGGGGACCTCACCGAAGACTCGATCTAGGGCAGCCGGATAAGATGAACGAACGTACATGGAGAATATAAGGCCCTCACTTAAAGACTCACATTTCCTCTACCCTTGAGCTGTTAACGGACCATATCAATATCATTCAAACATCTCTAGTTACCCGTAAAAGTTAACTCATCGTCACGAATATGTTCGGCACCAAGTCAGTGCTTGCCGTCGTTCTACTAGCCGCCACAGCGGTTTGGTCGGAAGTTTCGCCAGACGAAACCTGCGGCACGACAAAAGCCGGTAACAACAAGGGCTACACGTGTCCCAGTGAGAAGAAGTGCTGTTCAGCCAGCGGCTACTGCGGTGCGACGGATGAATACTGCCTTACGACGGTAGGATGCCAGGACAATTTTTCAAACGCAACCAGTGCTTGCATTGAACCTGTCGATGGGGAAACCATCTCTCCGGACGGTACCTGTGGATCTGAAGGTGCCGGCCAGTACGGGTATCGATGTCCTACTGAAGGCGGGACCTGTTGCTCTGCTGCGTATGTCGCTACCCCCCCTAGGTGATCTGACTTGGTTCGCTAGTTGGTTGCGAAGTAGGTAGTTCCATATGCATGCTAACATATCGGCTCTCAAGGGGCTATTGTGGGAACACGACTGATCATTGTCTTACCACGAGCGGCTGCCAGTCGACTTACGGAGAGTGTCAATGATTGGTGGTAGTATGGGTCAGGTCCTTTCCAAGTTTGCGCGTCGCGTTAGAATAAAGGAGAGGGCGCGGAAGTAGGGTTACACATTTGGAAAAACTAAGACAGAATCTACATGGCTTGACACCTAATGGGGATGAGTGCGGTGGTAGAGCATACGTAGATACCTAAGTAACTACTGTGATTCACCCCTGTTAGGCTTCTATCTGTTATTTGCTGGCTTGAGCATTAGGCATGGTTGAAGAAGAAGGAAAAAGAAAAGAAATATACGGCGAAAACGAATTTATACATACATTGCATAGCAAGCATTGGTCTCGAGTTGTCTCTTACCAACCTGGTAGCCAAGGTGGGATCGCGGTTCGGTACTATCGTCCGCCGTCGTCCGCCGTCCGATCGCGGCCTGCCGTATAATGCCCAGGTAGGGTGGGGATTGCAAGTTAGGTACCTTCTAAATCTAGACAACCACCTAGTCAAATAGGTTCAGCCTCATTAACACTATCCAGGAGAATGGTTCTGGTTCACTTCCATGTTTCTGTGTACCATGGCTACTTTATTTCACAATGGACGCTTCTTCCGGTCCGGTTCTAAGGGCGAGGACCATTCTTTTGCGGAGTCCTTGCTTGTCGATGGGTCCGGGACAATCGTTCACATCGGTAATGCGAGCGATGAGCAAATCAGAGTAGCTAATGCTGCCGGGGTAGCCAAGCACGACATGTGCGGCCGCTTAGTCTTACCAGGTTTCATAGACGGGCACATGCACTTTCTGATGCTGGGGCAGTCCTTGCAGAAGGCTGGACTGGAAGCATGCAAGGATCTGCAGGACATCCGGCGAACCATCAAGGAGTTCGCGGCAGCACACCCGTCCGTAGCTCGAATCATGTGTAAAGGATGGATGCACTCCATGACCAACGGAAAGGCGTTAGCGAGCATGATAGATGACTTGGACCCAAGGCCTATCTTCATCGACTCCAAGGACCTACACTCAACGTGGTGCAACGCCGCGGCCCTGGACGAAATGGGAGTGCAAAATATGCCGGATCCAGAGGGCGGGAAGATCCACCGTGACGAGAACGGTAAGGCATCCGGGCTTCTATCCGAAGCGGCTGCTGTCACGATCGTCTGGCCGCATATCGCCAAAGTTGCACCTATGGAAGAGAAGTTAGCTGCATTGAAAGGAGCGGTCGAGGCGTATAATTCAGCTGGCTATACCGGACTCGTACAAATGGCAATGGACGAAAACGCATGGGAGGCGCTGCAAGTGTTACGCCAGATAGAGACCTTGCCGATTAGAATTGCGATCCACTGGCTCATTACTCCTAGAAAGACGGAAGCGGAGAACCTCGCCCAAGTTGACCGTGCGATCGAGTTGAATCGACAGTTCAACGAAGAGACCAGCCCCGACTTCCGCGTTGTTGGTATTAAGATAATCGGCGATGGAATCATCGATGGCTGTACCGCGGGACTTCTAGAACCTTACACTTCAAACGGCGTATCCTGCGACCCTATCTGGTCGCTTGCAGAACTAGGACCCGTTGTAAATAAAGCAGACGCTGCGGGCCTACAATGCGCCTTACACGCAATTGGCGACAAGACCATACAGGTGGCCATCGACGCGCTGGAGCAGAATGCCACTCCCGGTCGCAGACATCGGATCGAGCATCTCGAGCTTGCGTCACCGCAGGATGCCGCAAGGTTGGGTAAGTTGGGCATCACCGCGTCTATCCAACCGGTACACGCCGACCCGGCCATCCTCCGAGCTTGGCCCTCTCTTCTCGGGCCCGCCCGCTGCGAGCGCGCGTTCGCCTACAAAGAATTTGCCGACGGAGGCGCAGTACTTGCATTGGGGTCTGACGCACCCACGGCCCCCCACGCACCACTCAAGAACGTATACACGGCCACGACGCGGCGGTCAGCTAGAGAGCCGTCTCTGTCGGACCGGGTAAACCCGCATTTCGCATTAGAGCTAGCGGCGGCTATCGCGGCAGGGACGGAGGGATCAGCGTACAGCTGCTTTGCGGACCGACGGTCCGGGAGGCTGGAGATCGGACGGATGGCAGATATGGCCGTGGTAGATATGGAATGGGATGCGAATAAGCTGTTGGAAGCAAAAGTTGTACAGACGTGGTTTCAGGGGAAGAAGGTCTTTGACGGCGAAGTGTAAGCTCCGCCAACACAGGTAAAGAATACTTCACGTATTTGCTGCTTCCAAGGTGCTCGGAGGAACAGACCAATTGTAAGCCCTGTCCCAAAAGAGGGCTAATGTCTGTCTAAAAATACAAACGGGCAACTTATCACAGCATTATTCGCGCGGATTATACTAATTTGAAGACTTGATTCAGGATTGTTACCACTACATGTATTTCTCATGATATGTTTCTGTGAACAAAAGTTATCCAAGCAAGTTCCGCGGGTACGCGACATTGGAATCGGCCGTAGACCGGAGCACCTTGCCCCCTCATACCTAAAAAGGGGGCCCCTTTTCGGAATTTGTGGGGCACAAATTCATCGACCACCCGGAGAGATCGGGGCGCACGATATCGTATCAGTAAGTAGTATCGTTTAGTCATGCTTGACATGCCTTTCTTTTCCTTCGTCTTGATTTCTTTATTTTCCTTTGATTTTAAACTTAAATCATCATTAAGGGAATTTTGGTTGATAATCTTTCTGAATAACAAATTAAAGGCTTGAAGGGTTGACTTCTTTCGGAGCCGGGTACGGTACAACAAGCAGTTGGAGATGTGGAGAAGACCGGAGCTTCCGAGTGGCTTCCATTGATATGGCCGAATCATTCCGAGTGCAGTTTCCCTGGAATGATAAGAAGTACGTAAGCAAGTACATAAGATGATATTTAAATTGGAATGTATCTACATCATGGCATACTAAGTACCTACATTGATACTGTCATACATACATACACTACACAGGTACGATAGAAGGTACGCCAACCCCAAGAACCCCAAGAAATAAGCTCCTTGGCCTTCCCTAACAAGTAAAGCGTAGCCTCATTCTTCCCACCTGCCGAGAGAATGGAAAGACCAGCACGGTCCAGTCACGCAACGTGCAAGGTCGTGACATCCATACATGCATAGGTACCCATGTATCTACAGAGAGACGGTTGAAGTATACCTACCAACGTTGAAAGGTGGAGAAGCTCAGAACCGTGGAGCCTTCGATGTTCCAAGATTCCAAGAACATTCGGTTTCAAACTATTCCACCGAATTTTCTTTTTCTATTCGCCTGACCTTCTACTTGTCGCGTCTCACCGGACCTTTGCAGCTTTGCAGATATCCAATTATCACCCAGAACCTATTAGAGCATTCTCTTGGCATCCAATCGTGATTATTCCTTGCCCGCCCTTCCCCTGCCCTTCCCCTGCCCTCCCCGTTTCCCTATGCGATTCTCATTATGACGAGGCCCCGAAGCCCAATCAATGCCTCTCATACGAATACTATGCCCAATACGCCTCACTCACGTCGAGGTTCTCCCTTGGCGCAGGTTGGGCGCTATACCACATAGCGATGGATGAACTTGGCGGCGTTGAAGACGGTCAGTAGGTCGTATTATATCTAACCTCTATCACCTCCCCACGATCTCATCTTGGCTCGGATTGCACAGATCTTCTTAGATCCTCCTCCAGCCACTTTCCAGATTCCCCCATCTGTCCTGGAATAATACTTATCTACCTACTTACCGACACGTGAATGGGTATAGAAGACCAACCTGCTGTCGAGGAGTCGACTGAGCCCCCTATATGTGGCTACGTCGATGCTACACCGGGAACTCCGTCTGGCTTCATAAACCGGACCACAACAACTAACATCGTCAGTACCATAGCTAATTTCCCAAGCTCTCACCCTGACGAGGGATCCGCATTCTCTGCAGCAGGTGGGAGTTACCCCGAACCTCACAAGCTCGCGGTTGAGGATCTAGAGATCATTTTCAACACCGACGTAAAGAACGGCCTCGACGACGATGAGGCAGCTCGTCGCCTTCAGCATGGTGGGCCGAACAAGGTTGAGGGAGCTCAAGGGTTATCCATGTGGAAAATTCTCTTGAGGCAGGTGTCCAATAGCTTGACAGTGGTCCTCATCATCGTTATGGCCCTCTCATTTGCCATCAATGATTATATCGAGGGCGGCGTTATCGCCGCTGTCATCTCACTGAACATCATTGTGGGGTATGTCTCCGTCCTTAGTCGTCGAGACTATCTCTGATACATGAATTCTATCATGAATGTATCGCACTAACTGGTTGTTGGTAGATTTGTGCAAGATTACCGTGCTGAGCAGACTATCCAGTCTCTCTATGCATTGTCTGCGCCGACATGCAAGGTCATCCGTTCTGGGCAGGTCACCAACATCAAGGCTGAAGCACTTGTCAAGGGCGATATCGTACTACTTAATGTTGGTGACATTATCCCGGCGGATCTTCGATTTGTCGATGGCTTGAATCTATCGACCGATGAAGCGTTGCTTACCGGGGAATCTCTACCTGTTAGCAAGCATCCAAAGGCGATTCTGGACGATGCTAACGTTTCTCTCGGTGACCGCGTGAACATGTTGTATTCGGCAAGTTCTGTCGCGCGTGGTCGTGGAAAGGGAATTACCGTCGCAACCGGTATGAGTACCGAGGTAGGCAAGATTGCCCAATTGCTCCGCGCGAACTCTGGCTCGGACGAGAACGTATCTCTGTTAGGCGCCTACTGGAAGCGCATAAAGGCTAGCGTGCGCAGTATTCTGGGTCTAGACGGCACACCCCTTCAGATCAAACTAAGCAAGTTCGCCTTGATTCTATTTTCTCTGGCTGTCCTGCTCTCCCTGATCGTATTTTCTGCTAGCCTCTGGGAAATTGACGATGAAGTTTTGATCTATGGTATTTGTGTGGGCGTTGCTGTTATTCCTGAATCGCTCATCGCTGTCTTGACCATTAGTATGGCTGTCGGAACGAAAGCGATGGCGAAAGGCAACGTGGTCGTAAGGAAGCTTTCTGCTCTAGAGGCCGTTGGGGGAGTGACCAATATTTGCTCCGACAAGACTGGCACCTTAACTCAGGGCAAGATGATCACCAGGAAGATCTGGCTTCGTAATGAATCTATGGCTACCGTTGAAGCTTGCACTGATCCTTTCGACCCGTCCAGTGGAATAATCACCTGGAGTGCTCAAAAGTCCGGATCAGCCGATGGATTGTCAATCTCCCGGCTGCGTCCATCGACGAGGAAATTTATGGAATGTCTGTCTCTATGCAACAATTCAACAGTGACGGACGGGAAACCGGCACCGGATGAGGACACTGCTGAGACCCTGACCACCTCAACTGCTGCAATCTCGAGTTGGACGGCGGTTGGTGAACCGACTGAGATTGCTCTCCATGTTTTCGCGATGCGCTTTGGCATGAGCAAAGAAACCGTTTCTCAGACGAATGGTGTACACCTTCTAGCGGAGCATCCTTTCGATTCTTCCTGCAAGCGCATGACCGTTGTATACTCGACCCCCGATTCCGGCTCGGTCGACGTATATACTAAGGGCGCCTTAGAAGTCATGCTGCCACTGCTTAACACATCCGATAGTACAAAGGCCGAGTTTATTGCAAAGGCAGAATTACTTGCTGCCGAGGGCCTTCGAGTACTTTGTATTGCTCATAAGACGGCCGAAGATAGCACTGCCCTCAGGGATGCGCGAGACGCTGCTGAAAGTGACCTCACGCCTCTGGGTCTTGCTGGTTTGTATGACCCTCCTCGATTGGAATCCGCCGACGCTGTGAAGAGATGTAGGATCGCCGGTATCTCGGTTCACATGCTTACTGGTGATCATATCAAAACAGCTACGGCAATCGCGCGCGAAGTAGGCATTCTTAGTAGCGGACTCAACGCCGCCGAGGCAGCGAGGGCTATCATGCCCGCCGCCTCATTTGATGCTATGTCAGACGCCCAGATCGATCGCTTGGAAAAGCTGCCGTTAGTGTTAGCTCGCTGTAGCCCATCGACAAAGGTACGCATGGTTGAAGCAATACACCGCCGTGGTGCATTTTGCGTTATGACCGGCGATGGAGTCAACGACTCACCTGCTCTGAAAAAGGCAGACGTCGGTATAGCTATGGGTTTCAATGGCAGTGATGTGGCCAAGGAGGCCGCAGATATGGTTCTTACAGACGACAACTTTGCTTCGATCGTTACTGCTGTCGAAGAAGGACGACGGTTATTCGACAACATCCAAAAGGTGAAGTCCCTGAACCATACCATACAACACAAACTGCAGGTCCTGGGAATTACTGCTGACTAGATAACCGATGTATAGTTTCTACTTCACCTCCTAGTCTCCAATATCGCACAGGTCATTCTCTTACTCATTGGCCTAGCATTCAAAGATGAGGATAATAAATCGGTATTTCCGCTCTCTCCTATCGAGATCCTGTGGGCGAACTTGATCACGTCGTCCTTCTTAGCCCTTGGTCTTGGTTTTGAAGAGGCGCAACCGGATATTATGTTACGACCACCACATGACTTACGCGTCGGCATTTTCACGAAGGAAATAATCATCGATAAGATGGCATACGGCGTGTTCATGGGCTCTCTATGCATTGCAGCTTTTACTTCCGTCATCTACACTTCGATGGAAGACGTCTACGAGGAGCCGCCGTGGTACGGCGTACTAGGTTCTGACTGCAACGCAGTATACAATGAGTCGTGCAACAGCGTCTACCGAGCTCGTGCGGCAACCTATGCTACTCTTAGTTTCCTCCTGCTCTTCACAGCCTGGGAAGTGAAGCATTTCACTCGCTCCCTGTTTAACATGTATCCGGAAATCTACACCGGGCCCTTCTCGGTTTTCAGAACAGTGTGGAAGAATAAATTCCTATTCGGAGCCGTGGTGGCAGGTTTCTTCATTACCTTCCCAGTGATATACCTGCCGGTCATCGATAGAGCAGTTTTTAAACACCAAGGTATCGGTATTGAGTGGATCGTTGTAGCCGCATGTGTCATAACTTACGTTGCTCTAGTAGAGCTATGGAAGGCAGGAAAACGGCGGTTTGTCAAGGGCGCTGTCTACGGTCAAGCTGCTGCCGGTGAGGTCTAGGGATGTTCTACATAGCGACAATCCCCTCTTTCCCTCCTCTTCCCCCCTGACCCTCCCCGCCTCCAAAAAAAAAAAAAAAAAAAAAAACCTCATGAAAGCTTCTCTGCGGTGAGATGTAGGGCGGATTTAAGTTATACCTGTGGTGCCGAAGCCGTTACTTTGGGAAGGGGAGCAGACAAACACACGTTCGTTTAGGAATAGAAACCAGGAAACACGGGATAGTGCGAGTAACAACAATTCTATTGTTAGCATAAATAGGCGATAACTTTGCATAAATATTAACTATATACATTCCTTACCTTATTGCAACATGTTCTACGGTGTTTTTGCGGTGACTGAAAAAAAGGTGCTTATTAGGTATCTATGATACACCGGGGCAGATGGGACATCATCGAGAGCTAACCCCATTTTACATTCGATGTTCACTCCTCTCCCAGTTTGAGTATAGCCCTACCGCCATTCTTTCGCTGAAATCAGTCTATGCCACCGCCGTGCCACCTCATATATCTGAGCTAGAGTCAGGATAGGGGATGCTACTGCTGGTTCTGGTGTAAAAATCAGAGAAGCTCCATATGAGGATGTGGCCGGGGTCTAGGGCGGTTTAAGGGGTGCTCTCCCCTTCGCCGAGGATACGGGCAATTAGGACGTATATGAATATTACGCCTCCGAAGACTAACAACTTGTTACGGCCGAGCCAACCCGTTCCGGCATCTCTGCGCTGAACGACAGCGTCAACAACAGCTTGGGTCTGGCCGCCGCTGCCACCAGCAATGCCCAGCTGTGGTCCACATGAGACACCACCGTTCCTGGCGCCCGTAGCTATGTCGATGTTGCTCTCGGTAATCCACCGCCAATTCTCCTTGTCTAATTCGGGCCACTCGGCCCTGAACTTGGCACCGCCATCTCCTGCTTTTACATTTCCCTTCTGAGCAGGGTTCTTGGAGTGCGAGCCCCCTCCTGTAGAGTTCCACCACCTAGACCTCGCAGCAAATATTCGTCGTTCGTGTGCTGTAGCCGAGACGGAGCCGGTAGTCATCTCCTCCGAAGTCATGAAAGAGAGCAGACCGATAAGGATCGTGGATACTTCCCAGGCCGGATTGAAGGAACGTGGATGGAAGTCGGAGATCGAAAGGCATAGCCGCGTGGAGGGCTGGAAACGACCGGAAGGGGTGTGCATTCGAATGGCAGGAGGCGCAAAGGGGTAGTTGGGTGGAAAGATCAAGGTACCCCAGTACTGGCCATTATGGTAAGGGGTATCCTCGGGACCGGTGATGATGTAGTGCCACCTGCTTTTTGATTAGCGACTCGGGGATGTTTGGTGATAGGCCGGAACATACTCGAGGATGTTGGACTCTGATGGATGAGCGCTGATGTATGGAGGGGGGTTTTCTGATATGCTCTTGTATTCACGCGCCAACTATAGTAATGCAACCCGGATTAGATTACCATTTTGTTATGTGGAAAGGGAGAACAGAACAATGAATGGGGATATAAGAAAAGGAGATATACGTACGCGTTTACTCGCTTGTTTGCTAGCCATAGTGTCTATGCGTATGGTCAATTGTGTTGTTATCTTGCTGGATCCGGGTATCTCGTAGAAGAAAAGGAAATGCGTCACGACGGCCCTGGGGTGCGGCTTTCGTATGTCGTGTGCGCAGTGCACCAATGTCGCCTCTTCTCGTTAGTAGGATTAAAATCGATGGAATCGGCGGGATCGGCTGTGTTCGGTTATGGGAGCGTAACGAGGGACTAGAAGTAGATACAAAGGTAATGAATATACGAGATACTGGCTAATAATTAATTGTCGAGTGTAGTGACTGGAGGATGTTTGAATTAAAAAGAAGGGGCTACGGTTTTGAGTTGAAGGACTAAGGATAAAATAAGGCTGATGATGACGGATTGGCCTTAGCTAAGTTTAGATAAGGTTCCAACAGTACGTACATTGGTAGGTAAGTAACACGGGTATCCCAGACTGGTGCAAATAATTGCGTCATCTCTTAAGTAGGTACCTAAATGTAACGAGTACGTACCTTCTTCCGGAGATTCCAGCTAATAGCAGCTACTAACCTACCAATCAACCTTGTAACTTCCAGCCCAAGCTCTCTCTTTATACTCTTTACATATAACAACCTTTTTTTTCCTTTCCTTAACGAGGGAGACAGGTTGTCTCTAAGATGGCTCGTAACGCTTCTCCTGGAGGCGACGATGTAAGACTTTTTGAGGATCATCCCCACATGCCAATAGCTAATAAAAATATGTTCACACCAGGCCTTCGAAGGTCTACTAAAGTCCGAGACTGCGTCAATACAGCAGAGAGCGGCAGCAGCAGAACGAGCTCGCGCACAAGAGGCACACAACACACAAAGGACAATTGAATTGGTGAATATTTCTTTCTACACATACAGCTTCTCCGCTGTTCGCTGTTCTCTGTCACTATACACACTGCTCACCCCGATCTAGTTGTCGCAAAATCAAACGCTCCCAGTCACCATCTCTTCTATCCAAATCCATGGCGCCAGACATACCCGCAAATCATTCCTCGAACCTTTACTCCAACCGCTCGTTGAAGATAGTCGCAATGCCGACTATACACTTGCGAGCATGATGGAGCAAGTGAGCGGTGCCGTCGATAAGCTACATAAATTCGGTATGAGTTGAATCACCGACCTTGATATTATGGAATTCTCGTGTTGACGTCGGGTATAAAGACATTTTTCACCCCAACATCATCTTCTACTTATCCCGTCCGTCCCACCTCGACCCGTCTTCCTCTCCAACCGACCTTGATGTCTCCCTACGTGTGCGCGAAAAGTCTCGCCTCCTTCTCAAAACGGGCACGGATTTGGGCAACACAGAAGGTTCTGCTTATGGATCTATGCTGTGGCGCAACATTTTTGGGGGCGCCGAATCTCTATCACTCAATGCTTCGGCAGGTACAAGGACACGCTCGGCATATAGTGCCGAATTCGGTGCTCCGGTCAAAAGCAATCCCAACCTACGCCTTAGCGTCGACGGTCTAGCGAGCAGTACCCAGAAACCTTGGGCGAGCCACGAGGAAGTTCTAAGGGGCGGGGGTGTTAAACTCAATTGGCTAAAGAACAACGGAGATCGACATCAGTTCGGGTATTCCGGTGCCTGGAGACAAGTAACTGGCCTATCCGCTGAGGCGAGTCCTAGTGTTCGGGGCGATGCCGGGGACTCTACGAAGAGCGCCATATCCTACTTGTTCCAGCGGGAACGGAGAGATAACCCTATGTTGCCGCAAAGCGGATACTTGATCAAGACAACTGCCGAATTCGCAGGGTGGGGATCTCTAGGCGGAGACGTTGGCTTCTCCAAGAGCGAACTTGAAGTTGCCGGAGCGGTGCCGGTCCCCTTACCCGGCGTTAAAGGGTCATCGGGTGTATCCATCGGCGGTGGCCTCAGAGCAGGCTTACTCTATCCCCTCCCTCTGTCATATGGTCTTAGCGGCGCATCACCCAGTCGCATCAACGACCGCTTTACCCTCGGTGGGCCGACGGACGTAAGAGGCTTCTCACTAGGTGGTCTTGGTCCTAGGGACGGTGGTGACGCTCTCGGTGGCGACGTTTACGCTGCAGGGAGTGTTAATATGCTCGTCCCCCTCCCTAGGACCGGGCCCGAGTCTCCCTTCAGACTACAACTCTTCGCCAACGGCGGCCGGCTAGTAGCGATGAGAAACAAGACCAAAGGTGGCGGTTCCGCATCTGGCCAGCGTCTGGGTGCCGGTGCGATATGGGAAGGTATGGTTTCTGCAACGAAGGACCTCGGTACGGGACTTCCTAGCGTCGCCGCCGGCATAGGCCTCGTATACGCTCACCCTGTTGCTAGATTCGAGCTGAACTTCAGCTTACCTCTAGTAATGAGGCGGGGAGAGGAGGCCCGAAAAGGATTGCAAGTTGGCGTAGGAATCAATTTCTTATAGCGCTGCAGAATCCTCTAGGCCTACTCTAAACAGCCAAAACGAGGAAGTTACCTCGTGTAAATATTCTATCCTACCTATCTCCCTTTGTAGATACCCGCTCTCCCCCCGAGTATTTAGTATACCTTGTTTAGTAGATGCCCGTCTATCGTAGCTTATTTAACGGACAACGACCTGTCTAACAAGATCTACGATAAGTTGACGCGTTATATAGGGAAGACAATATAGCCATGTGTCAGAAACCGATTCTTAATCTCAGTTTTATTATTATCTACACAAATTTGCATTTTCTTTCGTCCTTCGGGTTTTTTTGGGGGGGGGTTTTTTTCTTATAGCCCTTTGAGAGGCACATTTCAGCTCCTTCGGCTTTCCATAATGGATACTTATCCTGTCGGCTAGTTCCTAACCTAACAGCGGGGATAGTTCCCTGGACGCTTAGATAGTGGGGTTGCCATCGCCTTGTTCCGAATGGGGTCAATATTCGACAATTCCGAGAAAGGTCCTCCTGGATCTCGTCCCATCCTGATCAAACCAACCCAATGGCAGCAATCGGTCCCTCGTCTAAAATCGTCATCGTTGGCTCCGGTGTCTTCGGCATCTCGACGGCGCTATGGTTGGCACGCTCCGGCTATAAGGACGTGACCGTCCTAGACATGCAAGATACCGCCCGCATGGCATACGACCCGTCATGCGTAGACTCGGCATCGGCCGACCTAAACAAGATCATCCGTTTCAGCTACGGCTCGGAGATTGAGTATCAGAGGCTTGCTACCGAGGCTGCCAAGATATGGGACGAGTGGAATCTCGAGATCCTGACGGCACCGACCAATGAGTTGCCAGAGCGCTTAAGACACGGCGACAGAAAGCTTTGGTGGAACGTAGGAATGCTACGCATGAGTTGCGAATCAGATTTGGGTGATTTTGAGATTACAACGCTAGATAATATGGAACGCGAGGGGATTCGGGAGTTCCAGTTCAGGACCGATGATGATAGAGGTAGGTTAGGAAACCAAAATGCACCACCACAACTGCAAAGCATGGAATCTGATTATGCCTTGTTACGATATTAAGATGTTACTCGGGCGAGGGAACGAGGCTGGGCACACAAGCTTGACCCCTGCCGTCGCCAAGATAGGCTCGGAACTCACAAGGCAGTCCTGGACTCAACCGCTGGTTTCGTTTATGCTTACAAGAGCTGTGCTTGGGCCCAGCATCTAGCGAGGAAAGCCGGCGTCAAAATGATACTCGACCCCCAACGCGGAAAAGTTGTTGATATTACGACCAAGAGCGACCAGCCCGTAGTGCATACCGCTGACGGTCTTCGATATACGGCCGACCTAGTCGTCGTTGCCGGTAAGTCGTTTATAATTCAACAACATGTCACATGATATAGACAGGTACGTGTTTACTAAAGGGGGAAAAACACAATATAGGTGGTGGGTGGACCCCGTCATTGGTTCCAGAAGTTCAAGGATTGTTAGAAACCACAGCCGGCTCAGTAGCCAACATCAGCATTCCGAAGGACCGCCCTGAGCTGTGGGAACGGTTCGCGCCGGAAAACCAACCGGTGATCACTTGGGGTTCATGGCAGGGCAAAGAAGTATACAGCCTCCCTAGGGACGAAAACGGCACGTTCAAAATTGGTTGGCGGAAAACAAAGTCAGGCATTCCCCTTAATTGATCCACGCAGGCCTCATATAAAAGTAAGGCTAATCCGATAGGCGATAGATGGACGAACTTCGAAGATGTCCGTGAGCAGCGTATATCAGTTCCTAGAACTGCCCACGTAACTGAGCGTAAAGAAACGCGACTTCCGATCGATGCTCTAAATGGTATCAAAGGTGAGAAGTAGAGCGTGGAGTTATTTAAGGTCTACAAAAAAAATTTTAGAACAAAATGTAAAAATAAATCTGGCTCACCTAACTAACTACCGTCACCTTTTAGAATACATATCGGTCAACTTCCCGGAGTTGGTCCCACTAGGGATTACGTCCACCAGACTCTGCTGGTATACCGACAGCATTGACAATTCATTTGTTGTCGACTTCGTGCCCGGACGCCCTGGAGTTGCGGTCTGTTCCGGCGGTAGCGGTCACGGCTTCAAATTCCTACCCATCCTTGGACGCGAAGTCGTCAAGATTCTCGAAGGCAGGGGATCGCAGACGGTCTACGGTCACATGTGGCGGTGGAGAAGCAGTAGCGAGCCCATGAGGAACGGTCTAGAGGAAGGCGAACAAGGTCCAAGGGTACTATCAAAGCAGACGATGGCCACCAAGGCGGATTGGACATTTACAGGCCAATGATTTGCGATAGTTATGCCGCTTTCGAATTATTCAAGGTCTTTAAGAGGTGGCCTGGGCGTTCAATATACATATACTACCTAGGTAGATATATATATATATGTATATATAGTTATATGGATAAACCAACCCAATCCAGTGTCAAGCTATTTTCTTCATTATGAGATATCTATTAAGAGATATTGTCAAGTAATTAAATCAGTGCCCGTAAAGCTCTTTATACATAGGTAGAAAAGAAAAAAAGCAATGACTAAAATAACTAGATGGAGGAGGACGACAAGAACCGACTCGGCCCAATACCTCATATTCGTGTGATAAACGCCTAGTTCCTACGTCGTCTTTGCCTTTCTTCAGTCCTCATTGGAGGAATTGGTTGACGGGGAGAGCAAGACTAATGTGATTGTTGGGTTTGATTGGCCAATCCTGTCCATTTTTCGACCAATCCGGTAAGTAGAGAAAGGGGTGGAGCCAAGGTGGAGGAGACCTATCTCGTAGGAGTAAATGACGAATATGCACTTGCTTGCATTGACGGATATCGATTCGTTGCTTCGAAGGTGGAATCTTGGACTCGCCTAGGTATTCGTTAGTGGCGCTTATTGCAATCACGCGGGAATCGTAGAGCTAACATGGGTCGTCGACTCGTTGCACGACCCAATTGGAGACCATGCCCTGGCATATTTCACAATCTCGACCGGAGATCTCATCCATTATCACTATCTACGTTGTATATATTCCCACCTCGGTGGTCGATCGATTTCTAGAATGATCGAGGATAAAAATCGACTGCCCGCTTACTTAGGTAGGTTATCTTAAGCTTAAAGATTCTAGATCTTCCTTCTCTCCTCTCCTGTATGTCTCACCTTTAAGCGATGTCCTCTCCTATACATTTGCCATTTCACGATGCACACCGGACACCAGCTGTCGTGTGCCATGTGGGCAATGGCGGCCTTATCCCTCGTCCTAGTCGCTCTCCGGCTATACACTCGCATACGGATCGTCAATTTCGTTGGTGCTGAAGACTACATGTATGCTGGGACCGGCGTACGTAGAACTGACTTCTTGAAATACCGCGGCCATCAAGTCCGAAATAACCTGATTCGTATAATATAGGTGTTCTTACTCCTGTTCGCTGTTTTCATACAAGTCTCCGTCCATTATGGGTTAGGTCAGAACTTCTGGAAACTCAGCATCGACGATAGCTCAGACGCAATCTTCTGGACTTATGTTGCAAACAGTTTCGCCATTACCGGTAATGCTATGGCGAAACTGTCTATGGGCCTGTTTCTGCTCCGCGTAGTCCAAGTCAGGTGGCATAAAATCGCTCTCTGGGTCGCCGTCATCATCACCACCGCCACGTCTATCGCTCTCACCATCATGCTCTGGAATCAGACGACGCCAATCAAAGCGAGCTGGGACCCATTGCGCACGCCCGGGACGTGGAACATACGAATTCAACCTATGAGCGTCGGGCTCGGAGGTACTTACTATGTATAAGTTTGGTTATTCATGGACTGAATCGCTGACGTTGGTCATAGTTTGGTCTAGCATTTGCGACTTCTTCTTCGCGATATTTCCTTGGCTATTCATCCGAACGCTTCCAATGTCTCGCCGAGAGAAGTTCATGCTAGCGGGGGGGATGAGTTTGGGGGTAATGTAAGCTACAACAATGGCAACCTAGGAGACAGAAAGTGGAAAAAATGGAATAAGCTGACCTTTATCTGTAGCGCCGGTGCTTGTGGCATTACTCGAACGGTAGTCCTTTCGCGGTTGGATGTTTTCAATTATACATGTGAGTAGAAGCCTCGTGGCGACGGAGCCATACAGTGACTAACGAGCAAATTCAGTAAACTTCGTGCCATATTTTGCTTGGGCAGGCGCGGAGATCGCCGTCGCGATGATTTGCCTCGGTATCCCTACACTGCGGCCGCTATATCTCAAGACAAGAGGATTTGCTAGCGCATATTCGAACCATGGCCAGAGCAGCCACGCAAACGAGATACCCAGGTTTGTCATGTACGAACGCAAAGCTTCAAATCCGGCCCCGTCAGCGCACGACTCGGGGATTTCGTACGCTCGTACCGACAACAACATAAAAACCCCGCCGCCGACCCACCAGACTCAGACCAGTAATGACAGCGTGGAAGATATAATATCAGGTTATCAGGATCAGCATGTGGGCGTGATATGGGTCAAGAATGAGGTCCGCATCCAGGAGGACGTTGCTGAATGGCCGCTGCGTGGTTGATGTGTAATAATAGATGCAGTACTAAAGTTAGAGATGGTAGTAGTTTGCCTCCAGACGCAAGTCACGATGATATAAATACATCCGTTAACAAACAACTTATAACGGACTCGGCTTGATTTCTGATAGGGTTTCCGTAACCTACTGGGCGCCATAGATTATAGTTGAGACATACAACAGGGTCCTCACAAGCCAGAGAAGTTGGCTGTCCTTTCTAACATGGATTGATGGTGAGATGAGAACTGCGTAGATGAGGCCGAAGTTCTACGAATTAGTGTGTAATTGAAAGAAACTTGATATGCATGTAAGTACAATCTAGGTATGTTGCGAAGCACTTGCTTTTGCTGCTTACCTAACCACATAGATGGGTGTCCAAGTACAAGTATACAGAATACATATGTACCTAGGTACTAATCCTATTGATGTACATCCAATGGGATGGATCTGTCAGTATCCTCTAAGGTTAATCGTTTAGGTAGGTGCGTTCAGAGCAGCTGGGGTACCGACAATTACTGATGTATGAGGTCACAGCAGATGTTACGCTAACGCTAACAAGTATCTAAGCGCGGGGCAGACATCTATTTCATGTACAAACTCCACATGATAGAGCTGAGCAGCGGCTGCCGACAGGTGCCAGCCAAGAATTGTCGACCAATCTTAATTACGGAAGCAAAAGAAATAGTAGGGGTCAAAAAATAAAAAATAAAAATCTCGGACTTTTCATCCCCGCCAAAGCTGCTAGGAGCTGGTTGCCCCCAAACTTCCTCCACCACCATCCGCCGTCCATCGTTAGATGCCCTTTCTTGACTACTGAGTCCTGAGGTAGGAATCTGGTTACCCGCAACCACATACCATCTTTCAAGTAAATCTCATCATCACCGTTAATTCCTTCTCCGACAATAACCAAGCTACGACATCAACCATACAAATATTGACGGTGTGACTACGCTTTCCCTTTCAACTACTACCTACACACCTACACACTTACATCCACATACCTACACTGCTTACTTCTACCTCACACCTCACTCGCGCTTGTTGTTACCTGTATACCTGTACTTGGATCGGCCTTCTTTCTCTACGTCCTCTCGTGATTCTGGAATGGTCTAATTCACATCCACGACATTACTTGAGCCTCGGCCGAGTTGCAGTTTTCCGGGTCTAATTTCATGGTTATAGTCGAATGCCTAACGTTCTTCTCACTCTATCGCGCACGTCCCGGATCTCCTGCGCTCACCAGCTCCGCCTACGTCGTAATATCCCTCCTTTCGTTCGTATCCCTCCCGGACCGCCTTGCGATTGTTGGATAACCGTTGGCGACTAAGACCCGCGACAATTGAGTTGGAACCCTTCGCCATGGCGCCTCACAAGGGCCAGGCTAAACCTGGGAAAGCCTCTTCCGGCCATGTGAAGAAACCGTCCACCGCCGTCACCCAAGGCCGCACCATTGTGCAACCGGCCATTCCTCTTCCCATGATTCCTAAGCAGCATACCAAGTCAGCTAAACAACGTACCTCGACTCCCTCCTCGACCAACGGTTTCCCGGCTTCGTCACTAGAGGCAGCACTTGCTGGTCATGGCGACAACACCACAGTTCCCGTCTCTGCCTCAGTTCCTGTTCCAGGTGGTGCAAAGGCTCTTCAACAACCGGCCAAGGCTTCTGGCGGCTCAAATGTGGAGAAGCCCGAAAATGCCACCGACACTACCAACGGTACACCTAATGGGCGTAACTATCAGAACTTCTACGCTACCGCTCCCGTTGCTGCTCCCGTGAATGGTGCAAACGGGACGAACGGTGATATTCAAGAGACATCTATTCCTTCCGCAGCGCATGCTGTACCCATTCTTGGATCTGGACCTGGACCTGGACCTGGATCTAGAACTGGATCTGGTTCTGGTTCGAGTTCCGTTTCTGTCTCCGCGTCCGTCTCTGCTCTGGCGAATGACACCAGTGAAGGTAACCCGCATCTTCAGTCATCACTTCCTTTTCTAGAATTTAGACTCTTACATTTGATAGGTGCGCGCGATGCGGTTCAGCATATCTTCCAACCCCAACCACAGCCAAATCCCTCCTCGCCCACTCTCCTATCGAACCAACAGCAACCGCCTTTCCGTCACCACCATCTACCGACCCACCCTCTACAGCATCAGGTTTCGACCGATGAGATACCAGATCCTGCAAGTGTTCGCAGCCCGCCCCGCCTGAACCATCATCAACATCAGCACCAAGCTCAGCATCGGTCCCATGTGAGCAACGGTGGCGGCGTCGTTTTCGGCGGCTTTGCCGGTTCGCATACACCTTCGCCGGTGCCTCCCCCTAGCGGTTTCGTGCCACCTCCGCATCCACCTCCAACTATGCCCGTAAACGGCGAGAATGGTATACACCCACGGCCTAACGGCCATCACCACGCGCACTCCGGCAGTGGCTTCCCCGGTCCCATCAACACACGATTTCGTCCTGACGCTATGCCGTTATCCACTATTGACACATACGGACAGGTACCCGCTCCCGTCGCCCACGCCCCGTTTGACCCATTCTCCCCCGGTGTGGGTCGCTACGGCCTTGAGACGCCTCACAGCTTCCATGGATCGCACGCTTCGGGCGAGCTAAACGGTATCGAGAATGGGGTTGTACCTCCTTATCCCCCCAACGGCCTTCCCTATGCCGGCCATGGTCATCACGAGCATCCTGTCGGACATCCGCATCCGGGTCCTCATTTCCCGCTTTTCATGCCCCCGGGTCCTTTTGCTCGGTACCCTAACGCGGGTGACGATGATCTAAGGGATAGCATTGCGTACTTTCAGGACCAGTTTGACAACAAAGAACTCACCGACTGTGTCCTGGAATTGATTTCTACTAAACGGCTGCACCACCCGGTCAAGATTACGGGCCATAAGCTTGTGTTTGCTCGTAGCCCGGCGTTGAGGCAGCATATCATGGCTGCTCGTGCTACCGATCTTGGTTCCCATACCATCACGGTCGAGTCTGACGACCGATATCTGCGTTCTGACGCTTGGTGGAACGCGGTGCGACGATTGTACCTCTTCCCTCTACTCACGCCCGCTATGATAACTGGCAGGTCATATGATTTGCGCTTGGCTGACGACAAAGCCGATCGTTTCGAGTTCTGTCTGGGCTATGCTGCTGCCGGTCACCTTCTGCACATGCATGATGTTTTTCTGCGTGGCCTACGGATGGCGGCCGACTTTCTCAACTGGAACACTGTAGAAGAGGCCCTCGCTTTCGTATTCGAAGGCGCTATCCAGCGTCACGAAAAATACGATGATGACCAGGATGCTGAGCTGGACTACGTGTATGGTCCGGACGTTGGGTTCCTCCGAGATACCATCAGAGATTTCATTGTCAACGCGTTCCCGGCGGACTTTGAATTCGATCCTTCAGTTTATGACCCCCCTAAGCTTGCGCGTATCCCGCCTGCCGCGGGCGTCACGCCTTCGCCTACGAACTCTGCGCCTACCATCGCTAGAGGCACAAGTATGCGTAGCCCTACGAAATCTCAGCGCCTAACTAGTATTAAGTTCGGCGATCTCCCGGCCGCTTATCCGGACGATGCTACTACCACTCCTCGTGATCTCGATAATTCGTCTCCAGTCCTTTCGCGTGTGTTACTCAACTTGCCCTTCAACGAACTTTGCAGGGTGCTCACCTCGCAGAACGACGGGATCCCGGGTATGCATACGGCTCAGATTCGGTACCATGCGATCGCTGATGTAATTGCCGAGAGAGAGGCACGACGATCTCGCGCAGTCGAAGCGGTTCGTGCCGGAGTAGTCCCCAATTCCGAAGACATCCAGCAACGGCTATCAGCTCAACGCCGCTACGCCATCGTTGAGCCGTGGGATGTGTTGAATTGGGAGGAGGCCGTGATCCAGCCGAGAGGTGCCGAGCTTCCTCGAATGATACGTACGTGGGTTCCGCAGTTCGCCGTCACCTCGGACGTGCCACAGCATCAGTTAAAACCTCAACAGTACGAGGTCCGAAACTCCATGGTCTAGATTATTGACTGGAGTATTGCATGGCGGGCTCATGATTGAATGATAGGTTTAGTCGGCACGAAGGAATGAAGTCTCCTACGTTACATGGCATGGCGGTTCTGGCATTTGTCTTTCCCTGTGAAATTTTTTGTTTTCTTTCCTCGTTGTCTTTTTTTTTTTTTTTTAAGAAAAAAAAAAGGAAAGGAAAAGACAAGAAAAGAAAAGCCTTTTTTTGTTTAGTCCTTCGTCGGCATCGCGTTCGGTGTTGGTGTTGGTGTATCGTTTCTTTTCTCGGTCGCCTTTACACAAACCCCCCCTTTTTACTTCATGAACATAGTTAACGAAGGGCGGAGTAGGGAGTCCCATAGGATGTCTATAGTGACTCCACCAAGGTTTTCCCTACCCTTCTCAGCCCACCTCGCATATGAAGGTTTCTTTTCGAAAACAAAATACACTCGCTCAGTTGAGCTAGTTACTACTATCTCGTGGATACGGTCAAGGACAGGGCGGAAAAGTGGTTAGACAGTACAGAAGAATTACGAAGAGTAGGGAAGGATCAAACGAGCACCATTTTGCATTTTACATAATACCCTATCGACCCCATCCACCTCCTCTGCAGATGAATGTCGCCGCTGCAGTTCGTTTTTTCCATTTCTTTTCTCGACCATGAAACCATCAGCCCTGGAGTTTGGGAGGAATGCGGATAGGTTCACATTTGATCCCCCCCGCTGGAATTGCTCGGTCAGGTTTGATTCATAGAAGCTGCACGTAGGGTAAAGTCGGCGGTAGGGATGTAAGGAGTTGATTCGGTATGGCTACGTGTGAATTAAGGATAAACAGGGCAAAAAGGGTTGATAGACGGTACCTAAACCGGACCATCTTGTCTACCTCCTTATGTTTGTAGAGCCGATGACCTCGGGTCTCGCCAAAAGTGTTTTTATGATGAATTTCCATACACCACCATCAATTGTGGTTAAGAATATGAAGGATTGTTGAGATATACGTAGTTGTGCGTATGAATTAATTGATGTGTAGATGTAGATACGACTCAGTGTTGATTTAATACTTCAATATCGTAGGTACGTCCAGGGTGCACATTCCTAAATTGGTAATAAATAACGAGTCGTTACCTAGCAAGGTCTCCCGAGTCATTACCAAATGGGGGTTCGAATCCATGTTAGGTAAGTTCTAGATCAGCGCGGGGAAGCCGAGTTTACGTATCTAGCTCTAGCAGTTCTAGCTAGGTAGGTACATACCTAGGCAGCTGGTAGGAACGGGTACGGACAGTACGGAGTAAAGTTCTACATATGTTAAACCAAAAACAGGCATGGATGACGTTGCAAGGCACGATCGGTACCCTGGCCGAAACAGAGGCTCCGGAGTTCAAGCTTTTTAAGTTCCCGCCTGCCCCGCGTAGCGTGGCGCTGGAGCAGTGACTGCACGTAAGATACATGTAAATAGCAGATATAGGACCCACCAACTCGGTGAACAAAGAGAAGATTGAATACCTAATGTAATAGAATAACAAGATCAAACCCTGAAGACGTTGATAAGAATTAGCTTATTCCTGACAGGGGCGAGAACGCCTTCCACTCATTCGAAGTCTCAATTATCTTAACTCTTCTCATCTTTTATTCTTTCTTCTCCATTTCTCTTTTTTGCCATTCCGCTTCCAACTTAAATAATGCATTGTACCCCCTATCGTACTAGATCGACAGGTACCTGTATGTGTTTATAAACTACCTGTTCATACATCGGACGTCTTCGCATAAAATCTCTTCTAGGTATCATATATTTGATTTACGACCTTAACTTCTTTAAAATATATATTTACGATTTCAAGACACCTCAGGTCTAGCAAATAAGGTAGAAGGATAATAAAAAGAAAGAGAAGACGAGGGAAAGGAGCAGAGAGAGGAATAAGCAAACTTGGACCAAGACTAGAATCAAGACTGGATCCTCAAAAGGACGGGGGGAAAGCACAATATTCACAGAAAAGCAAAAGCAATGGGCGAGACCGAAGAACAAGGTCGGCGCCTTAGCATCGCTCAAGATGCAGCAGCGCTAGCGCATCTCGGTCATAAGCAGGAGCTTAAGAGGAATTTCTCCATGATCTCTATGCTTGGGCTCGCCTTCGCCATCCTCAACACCTGGACCGCCCTCGCTGCGTCCATCTCAGTCGCTTTGCCCTCGGGCGGTCCTAGTTCTGTCGTCTGGGGTCTCATCGTGGCAGGTATCTGCAACCTGTGTCTGGCCGCTTCGCTAGCCGAATTCCTTTCCGCCTACCCGACTGCCGGGGGACAGTACCACTGGGCCGCCATCGTCGCGTGGAAGAACTGGAGTAGGAGCATCAGTTATGCCACTGGTTGGATCAACGTAAGCGGATGGGTCGCGCTGACGGCCACGGGAGGCTTGCTAGGGAGCACGTTCATCATCAACATCATCTCGCTGCTGCACTCCGACTATGAGACCAAGTCCTGGCATCAATTTCTGATCTATATCGGGTTTACCTTCATAGCCCTCTTCATTAACGCCTTCTCGACGAGGCTATTGCCCTTGTTCACCAAGGCCGCCTTCTTCTGGAGCCTGACAGGGTTCGTCGTCATCAGCATCACGATATTGGCGTGCGCGTCGCCAAACTACCAGAGCGGCGCCTTCGTCTATGGTGAATTTATCAACGAGGTCGGATGGCCAGATGGCCTGTCATGGCTGCTAGGGTTGCTGCAGGGCGCATTTGCGCTCACTGGTTTCGATGCCGTGGCTCACATGATCGAGGAGATTCCGCAACCGCATATACGTGGCCCAAGGATCATGCTTTACTGCATCGGTATCGGGATGGGAACAGGTTTCATATTTCTGTCTTGCCTGCTCTTTTGCGTTGACAACATCGACAACGTGATAGAATCCAGCGCCGGGCCCCTGCTACAGATTTTCATGGACGCCACCAAAAGCCCCGCGGGCAGCGTATGCTTGCTGATGTTCCCTCTCGTATGCATGCTTTTCACCGCGACAACATTAATGACGACGAGCAGCCGGATGTCATACGCGTTTGCGCGAGACCGCGGGCTTCCGTTCAGCCATATCTTTGCGCAGGTTCATCCGAAATTAGATGTGCCGCTAAACGCGCTGCTTTGGACGGCCGCCTGGGTCGTCGTGTTCGGGTGCATCTTCCTCGGGTCATCGAGCACCTTCAATGCCATCACGTCGGCATCAGTCGTCGCACTCGGCGTGACGTACGCCATCCCACCGTCCATTAACGTGCTGCGAGGCCGCAGAATGCTACCGGAGAATCGCGCGTTCAAGTTGCCTGGCATGGCGGGTTGGGTTATGAACCTGGTAAGTTGTTACTACTTTGCCCCGCGCTTCATATTTACCCCGAGTCCTGGACGCGGGAAGGCTTTGGAATGTCGTCGCTCTACCTATTACATAAGCTGACTCATTGGGGGGAGGAAATAGGTCGGAATAGCTTGGACAGTCCTGACGACTGTTCTATTCGTCTTTCCGCCCGAGTTACCGGTTACGAGCGAGAACATGAATTACTGCGTCGTTGCATTTGGTGTCATCTTAATCATTGCCATGCTCACATGGATCTTCGACGGTCGTAAGAATTACACGGGGCCACATGTCGACGTTGAAGGGCTAGAGAAGGGCAAGATTGAGGGCGTGGAAGCAGTGCTAGAGCACGCAGCCGAGTCTGATTCAAAGGCCGCAGCTTGAATAAGTCTAGGTGCAGAGGTTCTAGATAAGCGGGTCTCCTTACCTTCAATGTTAGTAGGTTTAGATGAAGCTGTACATAGTCACACCATTTTTTGTCAATGCAAAGGCGTGGAATCGTATAAAATGCACCGGTGATCACAATGGAACTAGGGGCTATTTTCACAGCAGAGTATGTATGCTACACATCATAGGCATCCCCAATATATCTACTTGGGGTCCAAATAGGTAGGATCCTCCAAGGTGACGACAAGGACAACGAGGAGTAGCGTCGGAATACACCTACGTAGGTAGTTATAAGGTATGTAGTTATAAGATAGATATGTAGATAAACCTTGAAGTCAAATGAGACGTCTGTACTGTTGTACCTACCATGCATTGGGTGCTTAAGCTTTCTACCCCACAATATAGTACATAGCTCACATGCCAGCTGAGCCGAGGCAGAGCAATATACTTGCATTGCTATTGCTTATTTAGACCCTAATCTTACGTAGTGGGAGGTTATTAATTAAATGGATCGTACTTTACCTATATGTTTCCCGTGCCAGACACGCGACGACTCCTCCCCTAATCTAATCTGGTTCTGTCCTATCTTCTCTTTCTCTCTACACCAAAAGCCCACCAAAATCCACCGCCCGAGGCAAGCCCACCTCCGATCTCCATCCTACGATATATCTCGCCTGTCTTACCTGTCAGGCCTGTCTACATTCTAAACCCACCACGCTACCCACAATCATCAATGTTTGTTCGTCTCATCCGAACCGTGGCATATTCCTCTCCCGCTACGAGGCTGCTATCGATCGACACGTTGAGAACACCAGCCCGGCGAGTGCGACGTCGTATCGCTACAGCTGAATTGACATGATTCACCGGAATCCGATGCTGAGCTGAGCTGAGACAACCTAGTTTTTGCGCTGCTTATAGCTAGACACGAAGAAAAGAAAGGAAGGGCTAAAAAAGATAATAACAACAAACCCGAATTGTCGGATTCCATCACTTTGCACATCCAGTCCTTCTATCGTAAACATCTGTTGGGCATCAATTTCCCACGTAATCGTGAAAATCGTCGATTCGATCCAGATCACTATGGCATCCGAAGCCGAGTCTTCGCGACTACCTACCCTCCCTCCGCTCGAGATTCCGAGCCAGCCTGACGCCGTAACGCGACCCAGAGCGAGCTCAAAATCGAAGCCTAGGTCTGCCGTCGATCCGGTCCTCCGCAATGCCATAAGGTATACCATCTCGGCTCGCGAATATGAAACTCTCCACAAATATGTGCTGTCGCGGTCGCGTCTGCTGAGGAAGAGAGTACCCAGCGTAAACGCCGTCGAAAGGTATATGGAGGGCAGCGGCATAAGGAGAGGATCCGTGACAGACGGAGATGTCGGTAAAGGGAAAGAGAACAGGAAGGAGAAGCCAGCAAATGGCAATGCCGACGGGGGAGACACCTATAATGCGCGCGCCATTAGGGACTCTCTGCGTGTATTTATGGCAACAGGCTTAGGAGTACGAGCTTACGAGACAGTGATGACGAGGGTCAAGGCGCAAAAGGAGTAAGGAGTGATACGATGTGCCTAAGGGATAAGTCGCCAGGGATGCTAACATATTCTCAGGGCCGCTTCACCGAAGAGGAAGCAACCATTCTACAAGTCCTCTGGTCTTCGGTTATCGCTATCATTATCCACCATCCTACTCATGTACCGCCTTCTCTTTCGCTTTCTTAGTCGATTACGAGCCCATCTATTAGACCAGTCGGCAGCTCCCTTTCGTAATAGAAACCCCAGGACAACACAGGCGCTTACGTCCCCCTATGCGCCGGCTGTAGGTGCCAGCCTTGCGGGATTGGCTTTAGGTATATATCCCTCGCAACAGCTGCGCGTGACAGTAGCCATCGCAGCTATATTCCGTGCTCTCGAATTTGGCTGGAACCTTTGCGAGGACGAGGGTTTAATCTGGGGCTGGAAGGTCCGCGCCGGCGGGAAGGGAGTAGTTAAACGAGAGCGGCCTTGGTGGTGGGGGAGTTGGATGCTTCAACCATTTGCTTTCGGACAGCTCCTACACGCAGTAGTGTTTGATCGGGAGTCTTCTCCAGTTGCCTTCGTCGATTTCATATGGAAAAGCTCCACCACCTATATTCATGGGGCGCCCAAAAATCTTCCTAACGGGATCAAGTGGCCTAACGCCTGGGAGATTGCTGATAACTTGGCTCAGATGGCCAAGCTGAATTGGCCGTGAGTAAACTCCAGCTCGCTTTGGCATATGACAAGATGCTAACAAGTTTGAAGACCTTTCGTGTCACCGACTCTATTCCCGGAACAGGAAACCTTACCTTCGACTCTCGCAGCCGTCGCACCACTAGCCGCACGAGCTCACCCTCTTATCACTTCTTTGAGCTGCGCCACTCTTCATCCTTCGGACCCTTCGTGTCTTCGCACATATCTAACATTTTGGGTGCGGTCCTTTCCGCGAATGGGGCGGTTCTTTTTGCTCTTCTATTCGGTGCTCATGCTTCCGCGCTATAAGTTGCTGTATAATTCGCCACTGTATCTTGTGAATCGTCTTATGTCCAGGGTTCTCCGCATGTCCACTTTTGCGACGGGGGCTATCTCGACAGCGTGGGCGAGCATATGCTTCTTTCAGACATGGCTGCCCCGTGCATTCCTGCCGACGCAACGCTTCTTCCTCGGCGGTTTCCTGGCAGGCCTGTGGGCATGGGTGGAGCGAAAAGAGGGGAGGAGCGTGTTCTTATATAGCGCACGAACGAGCGTGGACTCGTTGTGGAAGGTAGGTGTCAAGCGACGGTGGTGGCGTGCTATGAAAGGAGGCGACGTATGGGTATTTGTGCTAGCGCTTGCCATTACTGGTGCCGTATACGAAAGGGATGCGAGGGCCATACGCGAAAGCCGCGTGAGGAAGGGAGTAAGTTGGGCTCGGGGTTCCGGATTCAAGGACTGGGGCCTAGAAGATGATGATGAAAGAGAAGAAATTGATGATGAGCACGGGGAAGAATAGCATATGATATCACGAACTTGACTTTTAATCAATATAATGTAAAACATTTTATAAATTACGATTTAGAGTTAGTCAGAAAACGATGTTCAGTATAAAGACTTTTATGTATGTAGTTCTTATTGTAAAACAGCCATTGTTAAGGATGTCATGCGATACCCTTCCACTTTTCCTTAACCATGACGATACAGAGGATGCTTTCAAAATATTGCCATAAGGAACTCCCGCTAAGTCCAGCACCAGCTGCGAAGTCCCTGCTGGCGGCTATTGTAAGTGTAAAGCCATGAGGAAGCTTAAGCTTTAATGTAGGAACGGTGGGATTTTAAAAAGTTTTATGTTTAAGTTCACGAAGGACATGCCCGGGTTTTGCCGGAGTTTATAAAAAATATGCCATGAATTTACGAAAAATTATTATAAATATAAAAAATTTTTTAATATTATTTTAAATATATATATATATATAATTTTAATAATTTTATTTTTAATAATATTAAATTATTTAATATTATTTAATATTATATTTATTAATTTAATAAAAAAATAATTAAATAATAATTAATAATAAATAAATTTTTAATTTAAAATTAAAATATATAAAAAAAAATTTATTTTCGTTTTTAACGTTAATTTTATAATATTAAAAATATTAATATTATATAAATTATAATAAAATTTAAATATAATATTATAAATAATAATTAATTTTTTTAAATTTAAATTAATTAAAAAAATTTAAAAAAAATTATTTATTATATTAATATAATTTAAATATATAATTATATAATTAAATTAAAATATATATATTTTTTATTAATTTTCCCGATTTTTAATAAAAAGAAATTATATTTTTATAATTATATTAATAAATTATTTAAATTTAATTAACGTTTTAATTAAACTTTTATTAAAAATATAATTTAAATATAATATTTTTTTAAAAAAAACCGGAAAATTAAATATAATTTTTAATAATATAACGTTTAAAAATATAAATATAATTTTAATATAATTTTAAAAAAAATTTTAAATATTAATAATTTTAAATTTAATAATATTAAATTTTTTATATTATATAATATTATATTTATTAATTATAATAATATTTAAGTTTTATTTAATATTATAATTATTAATTATAATATTAAAACTTTTAATTTTTTTAATAATAATAAATAATATTAATTATATTAATTAATAAATTTTATTATATTTTTTATTAAAAAATTTTTTTAATATTATTTATTATATATATTAATATATTTTTTTTAATATATTAAATATTTTAAATATTTTTATTTTTTTTAATTATTAATTTAATAATTTATAAATTTTTTAATTTTATATAATATTTATTTATTTATATTTTTTTATATTATAATACGTTTAAATATTAATAATTTTTTATTATAAAAATTTAAGTTTTATAATATTTTATATAATTATAATATATTTATAATTTTATATATATATTATAACGAAAATATATTAATTTTATACGTTAAATTTCCGATTTTTTTTATTATAAATAATGGTTTTATTTTTTATGTTTTATATTTTTTAAATTAATTCTTTAATAATTTATAACCGTAATATAAACGTAAGTATATAATTTTATTAATTTTAAACTTTATAATTTTATAAGTTTTATTATATTATATTTTAACGTTTATTATTATAAAATTTAAAGTTTTTTTTATTTTTTTTTTAAAATTATTTTCGTATTATTTTAAAATTAAAAATATTTATTAATATATTTAATATAAATATAATTAATTTTAATTTAAAATTTAATATAACTTTATTTAAATTTTTTTAATATAAAAAAATATATATTATTAATATTATATTAAAATATTAAAATAATTTTTATTTATAATATTTTAAAAATTATTTAATAATAATAAATTATTAATTTTATTTTTTAATTTTATTTTTTAATTTTATTTTTTAAATTACTCGTTTATTTAAAAATAATATAACATGTTTATTATAAGTTTAATATTTATTTATACGAAAATATATTATTAAATTTTAAATATAAATTTTAAATTTTTATCCGATATTATTTTTATTAATATTTTTTAATTATAAAATAATATTACGCGGAATAATTATTTAATTTATTATTAAACCGTATAATTAATATTATTTAAAATAAAAATAAGTTTTTTATTAAATTTATAAATTATTATAAAAAATATATTAAAATATTTATAATTTTTTATTATTTATAAATTTATTTTTATTTATATTTTCGGTAATTTAATAATAAAATTTTATATAATAATATAATATAAAATCGTTAAAAAATTTATAAATAATAATTTTCTTTTAAAACTTAATCGATTAATTTAATTTTTTATATATTTTAAATATTAATTAATATATTTTTTAATTTTACGTATTATATTTTATATTTATATATTTATTAATTTATAAAACATTTTTATTAATTTAAAATAATATTTTTCGTTATAAATTATTTCGAATATATTTTTAATATAATTTAAAAAAATTATAAAATATCGAAAACTTATATTAATAATATAATATATTAATTTATTTTTAAATTTATATCGATATTATTTTATTATATTTTTTTAATTTTATTTCGCATTTTTTTAAATTTTTCGCATCCGTTTTAAATATCGGTTATATTAATATCCGTTAATAATTTTTTATTAAAAATTATTTTTAATTTTATTTTATATTATATTTTAAATTATATTTTTTAAAATAAACTTACATTTATTTTATTTTTTTTTTATTATTTATAATTATAATTATTAATAATTTCGAAAAAACATTTAACATTAAATTTAATTTATTTAAAATATAATATATTTATAAATTAAATCACGATAAATATATAAAAATAATCATAAACCGTGGATTTATTTTATTTAAGTTTAATATTTTTAATAAAATTTAATTTATAATATTAATTATTAATTAATAATTTATTATTATTTAAATTAATAATTTATATAATTATAATTAAAT
>NW_025953851.1:0-83614 GCF_022578515.1 Annulohypoxylon truncatum
ATTATTATTATTATTATTATTATTATTATTATTATTATTATTATTATTATTATTATTATTATTATTATTATTAAAAAAATTAAATTTAAAATAAATCACGTAATAATAATTAAATAATTAATTTTATATTTTTATATTATAATTTATATAAAAAAATATTTACTTGTTATTTTTAATTAACGTGGGTGCTTGGCGCGATTAACCCACTAAAGAACAATAAAAACGTTGGAAACCTGTACCTAAACTTATGGGCTCTCCCGAGATTATCCCTGTCGTTTGGAGGGGTAATTGCGCCTAGCTGCATGTAAACGCAATATTGCATTAAAATTGGAAGGGGTAACACGTTCCCGCCTTCGCGCTTTGGAGCCGCGTCTTCAGTCGCGTCTTTTACCAAATCCTACTATGATCCCCCAGTCCGTCTTTAACTGCGTACTACGTGCATTATTCCGCAGGCGGTGCGACAGGCTATCCTTTCTAGGAAACAATAGTCATTGTCTGACATCGGATAATTCTGTCCCTCTATTCTCCTATGTAACATCTAAGACAAGCTAAGCTCTTGACCCGAATTTGTAAAGCAAACAAACATCCATTCATCCCCCCCGAAGGCAATCCTGCGCTGCGGCCATGCCCTCCGCAACAAGTAAGCGCTCTCGTCGCGCTGCATTCGATGATGACGAAGAAAACAACGATGGGATCGCCGTCGTCCAAGCTACATCCAGCCTACGTAATGAATCTGTTAGTCATTATTTCCTCCGCGAATTACCAATGCGCTGCTATCTAACCTCGTGAGCATAGCAACGAAAGAAGGCACGAATTTCGAATGCCGGCCCTAGTAAGAAGTCAGCTCGGGCATCTCGCCAAGAGAGTGTCACTAGCTCCGACGATGATGAGGAGATGCAGGAGCCGGAAGAGCCCGCTGCGCCGGCTGCAACGCAGTACGAGTTGATGCGTGATGCCGGATTTAGGCATCTTGAAAATACCGAAATAGACGACCAACGAGCGACACAACGTCTGAAGAACCGTCCACATATACTGGGTGAGAATCAGGTAGCACTCAATGCTATTATTGAAAGCATAACCTGCTACAACTTCATGTGCCATACGAGACTGCATGTTCCACTGGGGCCCCTCCTCAACTTCATCGTTGGTGAGAATGGAAGTGGCAAGAGCGCTATCTTAACTGCTATTACGCTGTGCTTGGGCGGAAAAGCTAGCGCGACAAACCGTGGCGGGAGCCTGCGAAGTTTTGTTAAAGAAGGCGAAGATCATGCCAGCCTGGTCGTCCAGATCAAGAATCAAGGTCCCGATGCATACAAGCCTGAACTGTACGGAGAATCGATTACCGTAGAACGGCATTTCAGCAAATCCGGCTCTAGCGGTTTCAAATTGAAGGCATCTAGCGGCAGGATTATCTCCACCAAGAAGGGCGATGTTGATGACATCGTCGAATATTACTGCCTCCAAGTCGACAACCCGTTGAATGTGCTCTCTCAGGATAATGCGCGCCAATTCCTAAATGCTGCCACTCCCGTCTCTAAATACAAATACTTCGTCCAGGGTACTCAGTTGGAGCAGCTTGATCAAGACTACCAACTTCTCCAGGAAACCCTGGAGGCGAACGAAACGAGATTGCTTGCATTTCAGGAGAATATCACGTTCTTGAAAGAGAAGAGCGAAAAGGCTATAAAGCTAAGAGATGCGCTCACTAAGAGCGCAGAGATGCGTAGGCAGTCAAAGATTTATACAAATCAGCTGGCATGGGCTCAAGTCATGGAGCAGGAGAGCATTTTGCAACAGAATGAGAATGCTATACTCGCAGCCCAAGAAGATATCAATAGGATGGAGGTGACTATTGTAGAGAAGACAGAATACCTCGAGACCATTGACAACAAGGTCCGAGAAGCCGAGGAATCCTTGAATACCCTAAAACAAGAGGAAAGCGAGTTCAAAGAACAGGAAGAAGAAGCAAAGACAAATTTCAACGATGCCAGAGCATCGATCGAACAGACTCATACGCAAGAACGAGACATCCACCAAAGACTCACCAATGCTTCACAGAAGGTCAAAGACTATGAGAAGAAGATACGCGAAGAAGAGCGACGTCTAGAGGAAGTAAATGGTGGAGCCCTTGCTGAGAAGCAAAAAGAGCTAGAGGAGGCCAAACGTGCCATAGATAACATCAGGGAGTCTCAGAAGTCTCATGCCGAACAAAGCTCGCATATTATCAACGAACTTAATGAAGCCCAGAAGAAGGTACAGGATTCGGAAGAGCTCGTTAGTCAGAAGCAACAAGAAGTTTCAACAGCTGAGTCCCGATTACGAACGCTGTCACAAAATCGTAGCGACCCATTCGCCGGTTTCGAACCGCGAGTCCCTCAACTCTTGCGCCTCATTGACAGCGACAGTGGCTTCTCACAGAAGCCTATTGGCCCTATCGGCACACTTATCCAATTAACTAAACCTAAATGGTCGGCAATTCTGGAAAAGGTTTTGGGGTCAGTCCTGAGCGGCTTTATCGTCGCTAATCGACCTGACCAAGTACGGTTATCCTCTCACATGGAGAGGCAAGGAATCCGAAACTGTCCCATCTTCATAGGTTCGCGAGCCTCTCTCAATAACTTGAGAGAGCCAGATGAAAGTTTTGATACGATACTAAGAGTGTTGAAGTTCGATGATCCGCGAGTGAGAGATCAACTGGTCATTAATCAGAATATTGAGCAAACCATTCTGATTGAAGATCGAGAACAGGCGGAACGTGTCATGTTCGACGGGCAACAATCGGAGAACGTCGTCGCTTGTTTGTCTTTTCACGACAAGAAGAGGGGCCACGGTCTACGGCTCACCCGACGTGGTAGAAACATTGGCACCACCCCTATTACCCCCAATCTTGACCAGAAGTCTCGTATGAAGTCAGATGACATGGAGTCACAGATCGATTTCTTCAAAGAGAATTTAGAACAACTGCGGGCGGAGTTCCGAGATTTGGACATGTCAAGAAGAACTCTTCAGCAGGCGGCTCAACGCTGTACCCAAGCCGTAAATCAGCACAAGAGGCAGGGGGCTAGCTTTGAGAAAGAACTACGCAATGCCCAAGCTCGGGTTACTCACATTGAAGAAGAGCTTGACAAATTTGAAGGGGCTGACAATAAATTGCAAGGATATAAGAATGACCTCCAGGAAGCCCAAATCCAGAAAGATCACTATGGCAACCAGTTTGGCGAGCTGGCCATGCAAAAACAAGAGATGAACAGGGAGGCCGAGAGTCTTCACGAGATATTCAAAAAGGCTAAGGTGGCTTTCCAGGACCATAAAGCAAAAATCAGCAAGGCTGAAGACAAGGTTAAGAGACTCGAGGAAACCCGACGACTTGCCCTAGGGGAGAAGAACCGAGCTCACGCCAATATTGATATGGCGAAGGCTGCAAAAGGCGAAATGGAGAGGTCCAAGGAGAAACAAGCGGATGTTGTTGCCGATTATATTCGGCAAGCAAGCGCTGTCGCACCTGAGCGGGCTTACATACCCGAAGGAGAGTCCGTTCGGAGTATCGAACGCAAGTTTGAGTCGATTAAGGAGCAGCTAAGAAAAATCCGTGGCCAGCTGGGTGCGTCGGACGAAGAGATTCAGAATCGCGCGTCGCAGGCAATTCAAGAATACCGGGAGGCTAAGAAAAGCCATAAGAACCTAACCTCACTGGTAGACGAGTTGAAAAAGGCCTTGATGGATCGGCTACGTAAATGGAGAACGTTCCAGCGACTTATATCTGCACATGCTCGATGCAATTTCAACTATCTTCTGAGCGAGCGTGGTTTCAGAGGTGAGCTTTTCCTCGACCATAAAGCCAAGAGACTCCAGGTCCAAGTCGAACCAGACGAGACGAGAAAGACCAGCTCGGGGCGAAACACGAAGACATTGTCTGGTGGAGAGAAGTCGTTTTCTTCTATCTGTCTCCTCCTTGCCATCTGGGACGCGATGGGATCTCCACTGCGATGCCTCGACGAATTTGACGTCTTCATGGATAACGTCAATCGTGCCATTAGCACCAACATGCTAGTAAGTTGTCACATTCTCGCCAATTTGCTACATTTCGTTGACCATATCCTCAGATTACCACAGCTCGTCGCTCCGTAGGCAAGCAATTCATTCTTATCACTCCCAACGCCATCGAAGGCCGAGCAAAGATTGACAAAGATGTCAAAATCATCAGGTATGTTTCCACCACTGGATCACAGTGCGTAAACCAGGCGATATCAGAATTAACAGCATAATAGACTGACCGATCCTCGACAACGACTCATCACGGACCATTGAGTACACTATTGTGATACCACATAGGATTGATTCCTGGGGCATTCATCCGACCAGGGGGCGTTCCGGAGTTGGCTTGGGGAGTGTAGGTAGAAGCTAGATGGTCTGTCTAGGGACTTCGAAAAAATTCATGTTGATACGGCACCAAAAGAGGTCACTGAGGAAATTTTCAGTCATAGACTATCAGTAACTTCATCGCTGTTATGTGAGATGATGTATGAATAGTGACTAGTTGCGAAATGCTAACTGCTTGAACCTCGGGCTTTATTTTTTTTTTTTTTTTTTTTTTTTTTTTTTTTAATAGAAAACGATACGAAATCACATGTCCCGTAGGCACTCTCCGCAACGCACACAGTAATATTTATATATACACGATATACAAAGTTTTATCTAGCCAATTAACACATTTCCCCGAAGGTGCCCGACAAACCAGCTGGACTTCACGTGATGCGGTTTCAGTCTATATCCTGACGCCCTTGCTTCGGAGCACGTTTACTCCAGCTGATGCCGTGAAGCCTACCCATTGAGCAACGCTGCCCAAGGCACTACCCACCTTGCTTGTCTCATCGAGGCGACGCTGCAGGAAGGCCCGAGTCTCGCCGAAGCCAGGAGACTGGTCGTTCGTCATGAAGAGCTCGGACGAGACGTAGATCATGGAAAGCGAGCCGCGCTTCGTGTACCACGACGGGTCGACAGACGTGTCGCCGGCCAGGTAGTAAACCTCATCGGCAAGAAGAGCTAGTTCGCGCAGCGAGGCGGGGACGTGAGAGGGCTGCGCCATAACGGCTAGAGCCTGTGGGTTGGATCAACTAAGTAGCTGACAAGGTATGATGGGATAGGATGGGATATCATAGGATGGGACCGGGCGAGGCGGGAACAAAAGGAGTAGAGGGTTGGCGTAGGAGCCGGAGACTCACCTCTTGCCAGCGGTGATTTACTTCTTGGTTTCCCAGTAACCTCTCCCATGTCAGCCGCTCAACTTTATCCGGGACCGGCAGTGGGAGAGGAGTCCTTTCTTCTCCCTGAGAATTGAATATCGACTCGCTCCGCCGCGCGAGAGCTTGCCGTTGGGTGACTAGGTGATATCTTATGAGGCTGAAGGGCCCCTCGGGAAGTAGGTTGGTGCTTATATCGAGGTAGCCGGCGTCGCGAGCACCGAGAGATAGGGTGTGTTGGGTGAAGCCATGCTCGGGAACATGGCGGTACGCTGCAGATAAAATAGCCTGTTCGGCGGCGCTGAAGATGCCTGGCGGTGGTGGGTGGTCATAGGACTGATACGATCGACGTAGAACCGGACCGCGGGGCGATTGGAAGGGTGAGCGTTGTTGCTGATGTAGAGCAGTTCGTCGTAGAAGGGCTGTTAGCCTGGTTGTAGCCCGCGATGGGGCCATATTGGGCTTATGAGGACCAATTGATGCGATGCAGCGATGGAAGAACAAGCTCGGCGAGTATTCGGTTGCTACTGTAGCTAACGGAGCTCGGGTCGTTTTGTGGTTGAGTGTTGAAATGACGATCTTTTTGATCTTTCGATCTTTTCGGGACTTCTGGGAATCCAATCAAGTCAATCACTCGGCTGCAGCTGCCACGAGCAGCTACCGGTCTGGGTCGCAGCTTGGGCCGGAGATCTCCCGGCTTTCCGGTACATGCAATCATTAAGCCCCACATGTGCAGTACATCTATAGTACCTAGGTACCTATCGTCGACAATGTCATGAACATTGAAAATAAAATATACCATATTACCCAGTTTCGTTCATTCATTTTCCAAGGTCTCATATATACCTATAACTTTGGTCATTTATGTATTTCTTCCAATAAAAAATGTTAGTAGTATGTCAGTATGTTCCATGGTTCCTATGCTACGTAGTCCAAAGATTTCGAGCTGTTGGAGCTTTCCCAGGGTTTCAATGCTACGTACTGAGTAAGTAATTGCCTGGAAGCATCAAGGGGTTCATGACTGGCCTCGTAAAAATAACTTTGAAGTAACCCGGTCCAAAGGTAGCCTCAGGCAAGTTTCATACACAAACCACTTCGGCTGCCACTGCGAAAAGGGGTGAAAGATTGGTTGAGTAGACATCATATCAAGGGACTTCTAGTAGTTACTGGATAGCCGTTGAAAAAAAAAGTGGTCTTTTTACTAGCAGGAAAAAGTCTTTGCTTTGAACTCCCGTGATGTGCCGCTGTCCCGACCAATTGGGAAGTAGGTACGTCTAGGTACTTCGTTGATGCTTCTACGACACTAGAGTGGAAATCCTTGTCGTTGTCTTGGATTGTATGTATCATTAGAAAGATCTAGGGAGTCGCTGTTCTTTCTATCCAAATGATTCCAATTGGTGATCGTGTCGCAAGTCACTTCCTTCTTTACATATCTTGCCCTTCTCTTTCTTCATCCGCGAGGGTGGCTTTCCCCTCATCCCGCACTCCGAGGACCTATTAGTGAATACAAAGCCCTTAGTTTCTCAGCATGACGCTGTCAGCAGCCCTACTGGAGTCCGGTATAGGACGGGCTGGCTTCCTATTGGACTCTATACTTGCGGAGGGGCAGCAATGTGACGAGATGGTATTACGAGTGGGTGGGAGAACAGGGGACAGTGTGACTCAACTTTTCCATCTTTGCAAGGTACATACCTTATATAGGCGCTACACGATATTGAAACATCCTACCAGGTTAGTAGCTGGACTGAGGTATCTATATACATAGGTAGTTTATAAACCGTAAGTGTACCTACTCATGATCTGAAAAGTTTCGTTTCCTCGGACGCCTCACACGTTAGTTGATAGCTAGCCGCCTAGCATGCCTATTCTGAGTGTCGCCCAGGCAGTATCAATGGCTATCTTCTCACCTAAACTAACCGCTACTTCAATGTAGGACGAATATCAAGGTTTGTTATTGGGCAAATCGACAAGTTTCATGCCCGTGCCGTTGCCTTTCTGCTACGCAGGAACAAGCTGAGTACTGTGATCAATCATACTTTGCGCTCCTGCTGCCTTGTACCAGTAAGTCCACGGCCTCAAAGTTCTATGAGCCTATTTAGTTGACGCACATTCTAAACATCTGCTCTAACAAGAGTAGGAGATTGTCAATAAAACAATATATTTAATCTAAGCTCTCATTCTCACAATACCGAGTGTTTATAGCAGTACCATCATCAACCTATAATTCGGTGTAGTATATACGAGGAGTTTGGTACGTAAGTTGGGATCGCGAGCCAGTCTACCTTAGGAATAAATAGGTATACTTTCCCCTATTGAGCAGTAAGGGAATTTCGATATGATGTTACAAAAGGCATGTTCCCCTTTAGCTATTATAGAGGACTAATCTAGTGGCACTACATCTGTTGTATCACCACAGATGGCGGCTGAGAACGAATATTGGTCCTTGGTCCTAGAGAGGCGGCATTTCGTTAGCAGACAAATCACCAATCAACGGGTAGGTTTCCCGGGTGTGAGAATAGGGGGACGCTTCTAATAGCCTAGGTAGCAACTACCTAAGTCAAGATTTTGGTAACGATGATACCACCGTTTCTGTCCTGATCTGATTCAGCCATCAGTGACTGGAAAGGGCCTGTATCATTGCACAATTTGTCTCGAGTATGAATAATGACAGCAGAAGAGCAGGGGTATTGCCGCTAAGATGCAACTTGCTCGAAGCAGTATTATTTTTCCATGGCGGTGAGCTTGGTAAGATCTGTCAATGAAATACCGCACATACTATTATAAACTTACCGTAGTTACTGCTAATCTCCCCTTAATCCGGGGATCATGTAGGAATGATTGTTGTGTGATATACCTAAGCTTGAGATCTTCAACCCGTTCAAATGGCAGAAACAATAACCCCTACCAATGAAGCTACACCATGGGACTGCAAGCATACTACAACATTTAACCAACCCAAAGCTTTCACGATCAGGATCCTTTCAATAGACAAGGAAGCCAAAAATTACCTATAATATAGGGGTTGGATCACAATCCGTACTATGAAGTACCAACTTGCTATCGCTTGCTTAGCTTATACCAACGAGTAAATGTACCTGTCATCCTTACACATGTAGCTCCCTGCCACCCCCGGAAGAAGATAATAGCCGTAAATTGATGATTGGACGATCAATGAGTTCGCTAAGTCTCCATTCAAGGCGACCACTACCTGCGCCAATACTTGTTAAGTTTGGAGGCTCTCTCCTTGCAGAAGACTGTTCGACTGCTACAAGTAGGTATGAAGAGCTTCCCGCAAGAGACAGATTTCCTAGCAGGCATTATGCGGCAGGCTCGGAGCCGAGGGCCACAAAGACTTGGTTCGCGCTGCAGGCGGCCATTTAAGGACCAACCCTACCTTCTACAAAAATGATAAGTCAGAAAAGAAATAGAAGGGAAAAGAAAAGAAAGATAGGCTAAGCCCTAGCCTTTGCCGTGACCACTTACGTGATTATCGATTACTATACCTGAAATCTTGGTAGGTTTCCACACCAAACGGGGGATAGATGGACGTAAATATAGGAAAACTTGCACTTATTATATTATATTATATATAAAATATTAATGAATATACCGGGCTGTGCTCTGTGTGCTACAAGCTATGCGTGTCTATGTATGCTTGGGAGCCCAGGATCCCGATGTGACTGTGACAATGATCCTGGACGTTGGTAAGGAAGATTTTGGGTTTGAGACATGACTGGCGTAGCGGGCCGACCTCTCCAATGCGGTGGCTACGGTACAAGGCACCGTTGAGGCTTGCTTGCATCAACTACTATATGTTATGCACTACCTATACATACCTACATATGCGTGAAGAATTAAACGGCAAGAAATATAAGTGATGGGAGTCTCTGATAAATATTATCCGCGAAGCTGGGAGGTCGGTGGTCATCAATACAACGAAGGTAAAGATAGTCGAAAGGGGCCATGGAGCTTGGGCCACCTAGCTGGCGCAGGACCATTGTCACCACGAGTACCTTGGAAGCTGATATCACCCAAATGATATCTTGGATTTAAGCAGGTAGGATATAAATAATAACCTCACTTCGTTACTGTGTATTAAAATAGAATAAAACAGTAAAATTGTTCAAGTCTCAACATGGGAGACGTTCAACATAGATATCTACAAAAGCTTATGTAGTCAAATTTACAATCGGATAAGTACCTACCTGTGGGATCACCTCGAGCGCCAAGGTTCGCGTTTCTCAAGGATTCAGAGCGGGAACTAAAGGTTTTACCCTTGCCGGACAGCGACCAACAAGTCTAAGCGTGCGTAGACTTTAGACACTACTGCGTACTATGTAGTAGGTAGGTGGTGTACTGCAAGTAAATACCCACCATTCAACTGGTGCTATTCGTGTATACGAGGGTGATGGATCGGGGTTGCCTTATGCACGTCCCAAACGAGGCAAATGGACAAGGCCACCTATGATATTACGAGGCGGTTAGAGATCGTCCTAGGCTTGAATGAATATGCGTACTATGTACATAATATTGGGTATCAATTTCAGATCGAAAGTTCGCGGAATAGATTGGCCCATAAGTTTCAACGCAACCTTATTCGTCGAGTTCCTACAGGACGTATGACATATATACATAGCGTTGATAATTTCCGGTTCTACGGTGGTAGCGGTAGTAGGGCTAGCCTGTCAGCACCCGTATGAAGACGCTTCCGATTCCTGGGGCCAAGCCAATAGGTTTAGATGGCGATGGATGCCTACCTCATGATCGGCATATTTTTAGACATTTAACCCTATATCCGGCCAAACAAGCCTTAAGCTATCTTTCTCCCCAGAGCCGCGTCTACGACAATTGGAACCAGTTGCTTCGAGTTTAATGGGAAAAGCACGTATTGGGTCGGAATTCTTTCCTCAATGAGTATCACGGTGACATCGCATTCCTCGGAACATGTCGGGTTGTGACTTTTGGTATGTCTTGCGGGACCGGTACTATCACAACCTTGACGGCATCTAGAAAGCCATGGGGGCCACGAGGGTCGCGGGGGAAAAGACCGAGAGAAATAAGGTAGGCTATGGCTTCAAGTTTATGCGGACTGATCAGTTCGGAAGAGCAAGCTTCAATTTGAACCGGCGTGGAATTTCATATGCTATGTACATATACACGTACATATAACTGTACTTGACGAGGCAACCCTGAAGCCACGTAAGCTGTAGTAGGTTACTGCCCTGCATAAAATGTCGTCGCATAAATGAGAAGACTAACGCATTTTGGAGACGCGTTAGGCATAGTTAGGAAATAGGAATAGAAAGCGTTAAGGATATGCTTTCATGTCTAGGAAAACATTGGACTATACATGTAGGTATGTAAGTAATACATAGGTAAGTAGTGGTGGTATATTTACAGTTATTAGAAAGGGTTTAATAACTTAGTTTCTTTACGTATTACCTACTTTGCTACATAAGTATTATATTATACGCATATACTTATTTAGTGGATAATAAAGTGAAGTAATACGTATTATTTTCTATACCCGTACATAATTAACTAACACGGTGTATTTATTTATAGGCACAGTAAACGTGGACTGTACTCCTTTTCCCTCTCTCCTTCTCTCCTAAAAAAACAGGCAGGGATAGAAAAAGTATAACATGTGCATTAGTGGATAATAATCACGATTACGGGGCAATTTTTCCTCTCCCCGAAAACGCCAATGCCTTAAGTTCGACCAATCATAAAGAAGGGTTCGGCTGACTCGAACGCGGTAATCTTTTGGGGGCCACTTTCCAATCGCGTCCACGCTTTCAGCCCAATTTCTAAATCCTATCCGTCCACACATCCGTCCACAACCATCCACCCGTCCACAACCAGCATTCATCGAACGCATCTCCCCAGATTTTTTTTCTTTCCCTTTCCCATTCTCGTCGATATTGACTCTTGGGACTGGTACCCTCTCCTGCAGCAAGCATATCCAAGGTTTAACATCAGGTCCAGGTACGTACGTATGAGAGCCGCCGACCGTCTGGTCGCATATGCACACCCTCCCACGCCCCCAGCTTTTTTTTCTTTCGGCTGCTTGTATTGTGTTGCTATTTTGTTTTTATTTTTATTTTTCAATTTTTAATAATTTTTTTTATTCCCCAACCCTTTTTTGCACAACCAGCCACTCACCGGTACGCTTTCGCGCGACACCAGCAAACAGGTACAGGCGTCTCGTCTCCGTCTCGCCTTACCTTACCTTACCTTACACTCTCACATCACATTTACATTACATATACATGACATTAACCTAGCATTACGTCGGGAAACATCCATACACCCATACACCCATACACGTCGCGTTTCTAGCAGCCTCGACTGCTAACCTGTCGCGCGCGCGTTTTGCCTGTTAATACTGCTTGCTGCGTATCTCTCAAGTGTCCGCTGGTACTACTGCTGGTGCCTGCTGCTGACAGTGGTGTCTTGGTACTGGTAATCGGTGTTGGTGTTGCCGACTTTGGTGTCGTTTTTCTCCTGCATACATACATACCACATACCTTTTCCCCTATCCCGTATACTGGACCAGCCTAGGCCCTCTGTCAGCGCAGCCGGTCATTGTGCAATGCGAATGCAGAGGCGCTGAATCACACCCGATACAAGCACTCTTGTACCTCTTGACTTCCATTCTCCCCAAGCCTTAGTACTGCGTCTTTAGTTCCCCCCCTTTTTTTTATTCCCTCTCAGCTAGCGAGGGTCCCCGAAAAGATTCGATTCACTCCTTGTCACTTCGAAGACTCACCCCTCCAATACATACAGGTTTACTTACTTCCCCCGGCCTACCAGCACCTTCGTTGGTACATTATTGTCGGCGGAGAAAAAAAAAACTTCTCAGACAAGGCGGCTAAGCTCGACAAAGTCGTTTCTGAACGTATCTAGCTATGGGTAAGTCCACACCACCATTTTGATATCTTTGAGGAACACAAGCATCTATACACCACTGTCCGGTTCTTTCTGTTCAATTCTTCCTTTCCTTCTTTTCCTCACTCGCTACTAACGGGAACTCGCGTGTCTTCCGAGCCTTCTTGCCTGCTAACCCCTTCGCCTGTTCCCATATATTCCACATCCCATATTCCATCTTCCATATCCCATATCCGTACATATTCATATTCACATCCATACCCATCATATCCATCATATCCGTCATATCCATCATATCCACATCCCACACTACCTATCCTACTTCGTACACACATACATACGTATATACGACCTACTCCTGCACTCGCACACGCTTTGGCTGCCGAATTAGATCATCCATCCCCTTGCTACCTCTTAAAAGGTATTCCTTCCCACCAATCCGTCTAGAGGCATAAAACAAATGCCTCTTGCGACGTGTTACCACTGCCTACATAACCTTGACGCCTACCTAGGTAGCTTGTAACAGCCCACAGCATTACCCGCTTCTCTGTTCCTACCTTCTTTCCACCACCCCCCTCTCCACCCAATCACACTCTTCCCTGGCCCCCTTTCCTCGACTCACTCCACCAGTCGCTCTATCCTCACTTAACCTGCCCTTTGTGCCGCTCTATACAAGCCGCAACTCGTCCCCGAAGCCTTTAATACGCCGCGCTTCCCCCCCACCCCCGTTCCTGGACGCTTTCCCTTCCCGATCCACTAACGGTCTGGCCTCTTGAACACCCCCCGTATGCAACCACGGCCCGCCAGATTGTCACTGTCAACTATCCAAATTCAAATTGACTTTTTTTTTTTTTTTGCTTGTTAATCAAACTTTTACTCCTTTCTATCTCTGTTCTGCTTTGAGATTTTAGCTTCTAACTCACGACATTTTCGGTAGCTGATTCAGGAGATACATATCGTCCCGTCAAGGTAAGCCAAGTTAACAAGGAATTTCTTTTCTGATTTCCCGGTGGTATCATCGTCTCGTATCCCCAATCCATCATTGAATTGTTCAATTTGCCTTATACCAGCGCTAGCATGTTGGCTATTTCGAACGGCGGCAAAACTTTAAAGGACAGTGCGGAGGGCAGAGCGTTCAAGTTCTATGCCTGACAGCTTCTCTCCCCACGTCATTCTTTCGCCTGAGCTAGAGAGGGGCACCAAGACGAGTCTAGCTGGACCCAAAAAAGGGATATATAAAGTTTGCAGTTACCCCGAAATAATTGTCTGCAAGTTTTGAATGCTGTTCTCTCTATCGACTCGAAGACACTTTCTCGCCTCGTTCCAGCAATCTCGGTTAGAGACAGGAAGTTTGAAACGGCATATCTGTTTCCTTCGAAGCTAGCTGACGTGACCTGACTTGACGGAGCGCTATTTTTTGCCTCTAATGTCGTTCTTACCCCGCCCAGATGCTGACGACTCACAGCGCGAGAGATCTCGCTCGCCACGCCGTGGTCGATCAAGGAGCCCAGGTCGCTCGGGTCGCCGTCGATCATACTCTCCACGTAGCCGGTCTCGAAGCCGGGACGACTACCGTAGATCGGACAGACGGTCGCGATCTCCCATGACTGGAGCTGGGGCCCCAGTTGGAGGATCAGGTTCGGGTTACGGTGGACCACCCCAACGGACGTACGAGGAACGTGCTGCTGCACGAGAACAGATGATGAATAACATTCGCGAGACCTCGCAGCAGGACCGACGTGTCTACGTCGGCAACCTTTCTTACGATGTAAAGTGGCATCATCTTAAAGATTTTATGCGACAGGGTGAGTCGTTACTTGCTCGGCAGCGAGCTAGTCTTTACTTGAGGACCTATGGCTAACGGCGGCATGGCTTATAGCTGGTGAGGTTCTGTTCGCCGATGTTTTATTGCTTCCGAATGGGATGTCTAAGGTGGGCTTCTACACGTGATTCATGGCCGGTTTTCTCTTTGGCTCCTTCTCCTCTGGTCTCTTGTTGGAATTGATGGATTGACGGGTTGGGACATCGTCCGCGGGTTTTTGTAGGGATGCGGGTAAGTCAAATCCATCTATGCAAGTTACGAGCGTCAAATGTGCTTTTTACTAACATCGGATTAGAATTGTGGAATATGCTACAAGGGAGCAAGCACAAACAGCTGTCCAGACTCTCAGCAATCAGAACCTAATGGGCAGGCTCGTATACGTTCGCGAAGTAAGGACGCCTTCTAATATTGATAGTTCCATGGCAAATACTGAAGTTGGGAATAGGATCGAGAAGCCGAACCACGATTCATCGGCGCAACCGGAGGCCGCGGCGGCTACGGTGGCGGAATGCAAGGCGGATACGGAGGCGGCAGTGGAGGCGGCGGCGGCGGTGGTGGTGGCAGCGGATACGGTGGTGGCGGCATGGCTGGCGGCAATCGCCAAATCTACGTGTCCAACGTTTGTTTATTCCCCGTCCCTTCCTCTCTTGATCTCGATATGAGCGCCTAGTTCCTGGTATTAACTTTACTCTCAGCTTCCATATACCGTAGGCTGGCAAGATCTCAAAGACTTGTTTCGCCAGGCAGGTCAGTTCCACCGTTCGGCTACTATTGATCGTGGTTATCGGAAGCCTATTACTAACATTGGACTATGACAGCCCGAAATGGCCAGGTAATCCGAGCCGACGTTCATCTGGGTCCGGATGGCAGGCCCAAGGGCTCTGGTATCGTCATGTTCGAACATCCCGAAGACACGCGCAATGCTATACAGCAGTTCAACGGATTTGAATGGCAAGGCCGTCTGCTCGAGGTTCGCGAGGATCGCTTTGCCCACCAAGGAGTCGGAAGCTATGGCCGAGGCGGCTTTGGTGGTCGCGGAAGCTTTGGTGGTTCCTACGGGGGCCGCGGAGGTTTTGGTGGCGGTCGTGGTGGCTTCGGCGGTTACGGCGGCGGACGCGGAGGCTTTGGTGGACCCACCGGTGGTGGATACGATGCCAACAATTCTGCCCCCGCCGCGGCCCCGAATCCGTTCACTGATTTCGCTACTGCGGGGACCGATCCAAGCGAAATCATCTACGTCCGAAATGTAAGGATTGCGTGCGGCCCAGTTGAATTTTTAAAAGTGTAGTTACTGACAAGCTATTGCGCCCACCAGCTTCCATGGTCTACCAGCAACGAGGATCTGGTTGAGCTTTTCACCACGATTGGCAAAGTCGAGCAAGCAGAGATACAATATGAGCCTAGTGGACGATCTCGAGGGACCGGCGTTGTACGCTTCGACAGCACTAGCAACGCAGAGACAGCCATTTCGAAATTCCAGGGTTACCACTACGGAGGACGGCCCCTTGGCCTTAGTTTCGTCAAGTACGTCACTCCAGGTGGGGGCGACAGTATGGAGACGGACGCGCATGGCGGTTTGACGCAAGACCAAATCATGTAGAACACGGCATCTGGCGCGTTCGCTTTCGATTTGCCGGTTTGGCTTGTGCGAAGCCATTCAACATCTCCCGTTTATCGACAACGTTAGTGAACTTTCATGGAGCATAAATGATCATCTATGGAGGTTGGGGTCGGAATAGAACGGACAGGCTTGCCCGCTCTTGCATATCTGTATTATTTATTTTTTTCCGCCCCTCATATCATGTTTCACCGCACAGTCATTTTCCTTGTCCTCTATTTTTTTAAACCTCTCTTTATCTTCATACGTGTATCCCCTTCCGGCAGAGGCGACAATGCATGGTACTCATAGCAAGGAACTGCTGGGGATCAAGACCATCAGTATCGACGACGAGTTCCACTAAGCAATAATTCTGGGGAGGGGGATGGCTGAATTTCGTCGTACTGATTTGCGGTGAGAGGGCTCGATGCTCCGCCTTAGGCAGGACAACATCGAAAAGGTTCCCTTTCTTTACTTGTTTAGCGTTATCAAAAAGGCGGTTACTAGGATCATGATGCCCTAAGAGGAAATGAGAAAGCTTGAGAAGACGCTCCAAATTTAGATTGTATCCCGCGAATAGCATTCGGATTTTCCAGAATTGGGCGGTGGTTGACCTGATTCCCTATACCTCAAGATAGGGGATAGGTAAAACGTTCTAGTGAGAAAGGTATAGGATTCGGTGTGCCTTATCTACGATGTATTGCGGTCGTCAAAAAGCTAGGCTTGGTATTTTGCAGGTCATTAAGAGCTGGCTTGGTTTGTGTATCGTGATATTTGTGACTAAGCGGTAGGAGATGAGCTGATAAGTTTCGAAATGCGGGTGTATTGCATCACCTGTGACAGTACGAAGCAATCAACAAATACAGTAGATAGAAGTTTTATGCTACGTCAATTGCGATTGCATATCAAATATCTGCAGCTTTCTCCACTCCTAAATCTTTTAGGCTATTGTCGGTTCCTTATGATGTCCCAAGTAGATGGATATTATGTACCTACTATCTGTAAATTAGACGAAGTAATCGTATCATCCTGCTTTGCTCATAAAAATGCCGTCTCAAGTAGGGATTCTGTATTATAACAATCTGGAAAAGTATACTAGGTACGATGTTAGTTAGCATGGCTCCTTATTATAATATGTATAGATATATAATATGGCCTAGATATTAACTGTACTACGTATATAACACCCATATTCAAAAGGGACATACGTTTGGTGAACAAGACATCACCAAGTTCGTCGACAAATACCACCAAGTTAAAAAAAATAAAAAAAAATAAAAAAAGGTCTGGCTCTCTTACTATACCACGTATGTATCAGAACGCGACCATTTACTATATAAGAAACGTTTTCCTTCCTTTCATACGAGTTAATGTGAGGGTCCTATTATTAAAGGTGTACTGCTTGTAAGTAGGCGTGGTTAGGGCATAAGAAAAAGCTCGCTAATTGTGATAGTTAAGATTCAAGGGGCAAGTGTCCAAGGGCCTTGAGTATGTAGGCAATTGCAACAACCCCATCAAGGCAGGATGCCGGAGTTGCGGGGAGGCGAGGAAGCTAGTACCGGTTATCAACCTGCTATAGTACGGATGAGCGGCCGGTGACTATGCGTCTCCCTTGCCTTAAGAACACACCACACGGAACGGAAGGTAATTCATTAAGGATTGAGTGTTTCTGGAATGTCTGAATTTAGGGTATTCGAAGCTAAGTTAAGCGATATACCCTTACGGCAGAAGCATATGCCTCGACTCGTTGCTCATAGTCGGCAGCCTCGTGGCTACCTAGGTCTGATAGCAACTCGTCGAATTCACTTTCTCGTCGACGCAGAAATATCTCAGTAGGGCACATGACCTTTCTTTCTCATAACTCCTATTCCGAGCCTATACGTGGAGATCCAAAGATGTATCCTCATCCTCAAACTGATAGCTGCGAATAGGACTCTCTGTCGATATGGACTCAACTCTAGACCAATTCCCAGCGGAGGAGGAAGGGGAGTGAAAATGGATGTTGTGAACCGGATACAAACAACAGATCAGGGAACAGAGGTTGCGGCTGCCCCCTTCTTCTTCTTAGCCTTTCCTTTTCTCTTGCTGCGGTCTCTCGGCTTCAGTGAAGTCATGCCGGATTTGCACACCTCGGCATACTTGTCAAAAAAGGCGGGAAGTGAGTCTGGTTCAACCACGGTCGATATCTTGATCTTGTCTTGGCGGCGTTCTTTGCCTTTGGCATTTGTCGCTCTGATGAGTACGGGCATAGGTTTCGGAGGATGTAGATCGGGAAATATCGTCTCGCTTGTTGATTCTGGCAGGGGCTGATCGTAGGATAATCTTTTCTGTACTAGGATTATAGAGCCATGGTCTTTGCCTTTCCTCTGGTCAAATAGCTCGGTGAGCTTGGTAAAGAACTGTTAGATGATTAGCTAAAAACACAGGCATCGTTTCCATAGTATGATCTAGAGATGCGAACCTCATCATTCGTTAAGTATCCCATCGTAACGTGGGAGGGATGCTCTAAGCGACCAAGAGACAACAAGACTGATGCTGCCCCGCATCCGACGATGATTGTGGTGTTCGTGTTGAGATAAAATAAAAGATTGGAGTACCCAAAAGAAAGGAGACTACCATTGCAGTGGGGCAATATGTACTTAAAAAGAATACCTTGTACCTTAGTACAGTACATGTCATGTACGATGTTCAGTGCAACCTTAAAACTTTAGCACATTCATGGCCCCACCTTGAATCATATATCTTTAAATGTTGATTTTTTCTTAAAACCGAGAATTCGACTTTATGCGAATTCTTCAATAAGTTTCTCAAAGTACTTAACAAGATGGGGCCAGGACTCAAACGGAAACTCTCCCTGCCTTCATCAATTTTAAAAGAGCTAGATGCGCACCCACCTTCCTTCGCAAACGGAAGAGCGCGGCCGAAAAGACAACTCTCGAGAAGGGAACAACGTAAAGCTCAGAGGGTGCAGAAGAGACAGTTTCGCCGGTCGCAGTCGCATCAATTCATTGAATCACGGAAACCTAGGCAGATTTCAAATCCAACTAGTGAGGTCTCCGACGGTAACGTTCTAGATGATGAGCATGACAGTGAGGAGGAAGTCGGTTCTGGATTTGGCTCTGAATGGGAGGAGAGCGAGAGCGTTGAGGAACAGGAGTCTAGTCGATCTCGACACTCCAAGTCAGCACATGTGAAACCTTCCCAGGATGATGCGGAGATTGCGGAACTGGAAAGGAAATTGGGGTTGAAAGGGAGAAAATCTTTACCTAAGTCTTTCGAGGACGACGGCCTCGGCGATCTGCTAGACGGTCTGGGGGATGACGACGAGGAAGATACAGAGGTCGCCTCCAAGAATAAACGCAAAGCAGAGGCAGACGAGTGGTTGGCCCAGAAGAGAAGAAAGGCTCAAGCCGCTGCTCGTTCAACCGTTGGCGATGATGAGGATGATGAGGACGAAGATCTTTCTGTCCTGGACAACGAATCCGAACTGGACGACATGGATGTCGATGGAGAGGATGCTGGTAGCAGTGTATTTCAAGGCTATTCAGATGAAGACCAACCCGAGCCCCCGCGACCGCAGCGAGAAAACCCTTATGTTGCTCCCGTAACGGGGGTTGCGAAATATATTCCCCCGTCGCTCCGGAAGCAGTCCAGCTCAAGCAACGAGGCAGAAACACAACTTCGAAGGCGTGTCCAGGGCTTAATAAACCGCCTAACGAACGATAACATGATCGGTATAACCAAGGATTTCGTGGCTCTATACGACACAAACCCGCGACAGACAGTTACTTCAACCATTGTGGATCTTGTGTTAGCTCTGGTCTGTTCACCGGAGAAGCGGCCGGATTCTTTCTTTGTAATGATAGCAGGTTTTGTCGCAGCGATGTATAAAGCTATAGGTATAGCCATAAGTGCCTACTTTATACAGCAGCTCGTGGAAATCCTAGGTCAGCGTTACGAGCAGGCATCTGGTGACCAGTCGGACTCCGGGTCAAAACATCTCATTTCCCTACTTGCTGAACTTTACAATATGCAAGTTGTCGGTTGCAGCTTAATATTCGACTATATTCACATATTCCTAACTAGGCTTTCCGAGCTCGATACCGAGTTAATTCTGAGACTCGTCCAACTCTGCGGGCCGTCGCTTAGGCGTGACGACCCTCATGCATTAGGGGACATTGTCAGCAACATCAAGCCAGCCAGCTTGCAGGGTATGTCAGTCAGAACAAGTTTCATGATTGATGAGATGAAAAACCTGCAGAGTAACAAGACGAAAGCCGTAGCTCGTAATAGAGACCTCGCAGATCAGCGAAGTCAAATAAGAAAGCGAATCAACACCTTGGGCGGCTCTCAAGACATTCAACCCCTCCGTGTGGGCCTCAGGGACATACAGGATGCCGATAAGCACGGGAAGTGGTGGCTTATTGGGGCCAGCTGGTCTGGCGGTCATAGCAACCCCGTCAATCAAGATGGAACCTCAAACCCAGAGCTAAGCGCGGGTGCGGCCGGCGCCGACGATATGATGGAATATGTTGCAGACGATCTAGGTATTCCAGATCTCTGGCAGCTAGCGAGGGAGCAAGGTTTCAATACCGAAGTAAGGCAGCGTATCTTCATTGCTTTACATGCGGCTACGGACTATGAGAATGCCGAGCTTCTCATCCGGAAATTAAGACTCAATAAGCATCAGCGAAAAGAGATCCCGGAGGTGATCATACGAAGCAGTGAACGGCAGTCTCAGTACAATCACTACTATACTCTGGTGGCCACAAGGTTCACTGGCGACAGGGAATTGTCATTCCAATTTCGGCGTTGTTTAATAACACGGCTTAGGAAGATGGGAGAGGATATTGATATCGGAGACGGAGATGAATTTGACGCAGAGGACGCGGCCGAGTACGACGTGCGATGGATATACAACGCAGCCAGGATATACGGATCACTAGTAGCTAGTCGAACCCTACGACTAGTAGACATAGTCAAGTACCGCAACTTTGCGGCCCTACAAGAAAAGGCGCACATGTTCTTCGAGGTGATGTTTATCACATTGCTCCAAGAGTGTAAGCGTGATGGGCTGAAGGATATTTTCAGTGGTCTAGATACAGACCACGCACGAGGGGTGCAGTACTTTCTGAAGAATAACGTTCGCCAGACGGACCTCCTAAAGAATAAGAAAGAGAAGAAGGTGGTCAAGAAGAATTGCGAGGCGGCAGACCAGGTGCTCAAGACCTTGGCGATAACAGAGTAGAGAGTAGCTACGAGGGTAGAATTATGATATGTAAGCTGAGTCTAGGCTTAGCAAACCGACATCACCTTTTGAGTTGAGGGAATAAAGAATATGGTGTATGTTTTGTGTTTACTTCGGCGATGAGACTAAGCAAAAGATGATCTCTCAACAGGTACATACCGTGACGTTGGTATAATAATTACATCGGTACCTAGAAGTGATCGGAAGTGTGCGGTTATTTTCGGAACAACGGCGTAAACGACTATGAGGTACATAGACTTTTATATAGGATAGCTTTATTGTTGGGCCAATAGGACGGTTGGATGGACCTACATAGATACATAGGTACATTTTAGACGGAAGGTCAATTCCAACATTGAACGCCCGGACCTCCCAAAATTTCCGGAAACTACCTATTATCTAAATCTCTACCGGTTTTATCTACACTATCTACACTTTCAACCGAACACCTGCCTTCTTCCCCATTCCCAACCCCAATCGTCAATTGACATATACTGTCCCTTTTTTGTTTTTGTTCGCTGTAGACAGGTAGACTAAGCGAGTAGTCAGTCGAGTACACCATGCTGACCAGTCGTTTAATACCGCGGACCGTTGTCCGATCTGCTTTCCGTTCTCCCTCATCGTAAGTCGCAGCCGAGCTTCAGCTTCGAGAGACGGAAGCTTAAAAAAAGAAAATTCAAAAATAAATAACTCGCATTCCCGCTAACCCAAATCCTAACCCTAGTTTACCTTCAGTCATCGCCCCCGCGTCGCGATGGAGAAGAGGATACGCTACTGAAGCCGGTCAATAACCTTTTTTTTATTGCGCTCCGCCACTACTTTCTAGACGTATATGCGTAACTAACTCGGCGCAGAGGAGAAGGATCTCGTCATCATCGGTGGTGGCGTAGCCGGATATGTCGCAGCTATCAAGGCTGGGCAGGAAGGGTTAAAGGTGTGCTATTTCAAACCCGATACGGCCATTACTATCATCATATTGCGATAGAGCGCACAAGAAGGGGATTCTAACAAGCTGCCGGTTTTTCTTCCGGCGAATAGGTCACCTGCATTGAGAAGCGAGGCGTGCTCGGCGGCACTTGTCTCAACGTTGGCTGCATCCCTTCGAAATCCCTCCTTAACAACTCCCACATGTACCATCAGATCCTCCACGATAGCAAACCTCGAGGTATCGAAGTCGGCAATGTCCAGCTTAACCTGGCGGCTATGATGAAGGCAAAGGATACCTCCGTCACAAGTCTGACCAAAGGTATCGAATATCTCTTCAAAAAGAATGGCGTCGAGTATATTAAGGGAACCGGTACTTTCGCTAGCGAACATGAAGTCAAGGTCCAGTTAAACGATGGCGGCGAGACAAGCGTGGTCGGCAAGAACATCCTCATCGCCACTGGTAGTGAATCCACGCCTTTCCCAGGGCTCGAATTCGACGAGAAGCGCGTCGTCACAAGTACTGGTGCCTTGTCCCTCGAGAAGGTTCCCGAGAAGATGATCGTCATCGGCGGTGGCATCATTGGCCTTGAGATGGGTTCTGTGTGGTCGAGACTGGGCGCCCAAGTTACCGTCGTAGAATTCCTGGGTCAGATTGGCGGCCCTGGCATGGACTCCCAGATCGCCAAAGAGGCGCAAAAGGTCCTGAAGAAGCAAGGAATAGAATTCAAGCTCAGCACCAAAGTGGTCAGCGGCGACCCTAGTGGTGAGAAAGTCAAGCTAGAGGTGGACTCTGCTAAAGGTGGCAAGCCTGAAAGTGTCAGTAACCATTCCCATGCCTGGACATGTGCGCGCCAAACTCATTTCTAACCCGACTCACCAAAACAGCTCGAGGCAGATGTCGTCCTTGTTGCCATTGGTCGCCGCCCATACACTGCCGGGCTCGGTCTGGAGAACATCGGTCTGGAGATCGACGAGCGGGGCCGTGTTGTAATCGACTCGGAGTACCGCACCAAGGCCTCGCATATCCGCTGCATTGGCGACGTCACATTCGGCCCTATGCTTGCACACAAGGCCGAGGAAGAAGCCGTTGCCGCCGTCGAATACATCAAGAAGGGCTACGGCCACGTCAACTACGGCGTCATCCCGTCCGTCATGTACACGCACCCCGAAGTCGCCTGGGTCGGCCAGAACGAGCAGGAACTCAAGCAACAGAACATCCCATACAAGATTGGAACCTTCCCCTTCAGCGCCAACTCGCGTGCCAAGACTAACTTGGACACCGAAGGTTTGGTCAAGATGATTGCTGATCCCGAGACGGACAGACTCTTGGGCTGCCATATTATCGGACCCAACGCCGGCGAGATGATAGCCGAAGCCACCCTCGCCTTAGAGTACGGCGCGTCAACAGAAGATATTGCGCGCACGTGTCACGCTCACCCGACATTGGCGGAGGCGTTCAAGGAGGCGGCTATGGCAACTTACTCGAAAGCTATCCACTTCTAAGCTGTGTAAATATAGAGCGGGTAGAGGGAAAACAAAACATTCGGAAGGCTAGCATCGGTGTAATGGTGTACAATTAATACAGCATGTGGACAGAGTGAACTATCTAGTGAAGAGTCTTGACCGACCTGACGATTCCTGGGGAAAGTCGTGTATTTACGCCCTGATGCCTTTGATTTGTTAATGGCGATTTGCTGTTGAGTTCGAGTACATTTCTCATGCCAGCAGTTGCCATGGTCGTCGACTCCTCGGCGTTCATATCTAACCAAGCTCTTAACGGCTTTTCCTTAAGATCACTAGATACATGATTATTTATGAATCGGATACGCGAGTTAACATAGTAATTGCCGTACGAGGTAATTATAATGATCTTCCTTTTCGCTAACATACACTTTTCAACGCATGTGATTACAATAAGATAAACACGTACGTCACGGTTGGGGACGAGGCAGGAGAGGGCGGTAATGATGGATGATCTTCGTGCTAAATTTCTCATATCATCGCTATATCGTCATGATATCCTTTTTTTGACGCTGCCCAACAACCTTACTGAGTAATTTACTCGCCAACTTGGCATGCTTCAGCCGCTTTCAGAGCATTCGCAAAGACAGATGTTAAATTATCTTCTAATCCAACGCTGACCCGGAGTAAGTCGGGATTTACTCCGTACCCGGCGGCCCATTCCAACTCCTGATAATGGGCCAGAACCATGTATGGCGAGGTTAAGGTGAAGTTGGTGCCTAAGCTCGGTCCTTTGGCTGTTTCAAGGGCATCGAAGAATGCCATGGCATGAGCTTTAGTTTTTAGTGTGAACGACAAGAGCCCGCCGTAGCCTCCGTTTGGCAATTTACAGATCTCGTAGTTGGGCCTGGTCTCGTTGTATTTGGTGTAGTAAAGATTAGTGACTAGTGGATGCGCCTTTAAGATGTCACAGATGGCCTCAGCATTCGTATTAACTCTATCAATACGGGACTTGAAGTCGCGGCTGTTCCTCTCCATGAAGATAACGTCCTCGGCCCAATACGTATCCTCGAATTCGTTCGCCATGACGGATTTTAACGAGTCATAGTACCGACTGTTCGGGTTCAGGATGATGCTGCCGCCCATAACGTTGCAGTCCCCGGAGAAAATTTTGGTCAGACTGCTGACGACGACGTCGGCAAAGGGGAGTACGTTGACGTTGACAAACGTGCCCACCGTTTCGTCAACTACCACGGCAAAGTCGTACATATCGGCCAATCGTCGGATGCGTACGAGATCGGGGCAAGTCAATAAGGGGTTGCCGGGAAATTCACAGAAAAGAGCTAGGAACCTCTCTCCATTCTGTAGGCGACCCTCGAGGTCGTCAAGGTCTGAAGAAGAGCCGTAGCCGTAGAAGATGGCACCCGGGCCGAACTTTTGCAAGATCTTGAGGGTGTCCACATACGGGAACCCGAAGTTGATACTCTTCCGAGGCTCTCGCGCCTTGAGGAGGGTCTGGTGAGTAGTAAAGATAGCGTTCATCCCGCAGGGAACCAGATATATATCGTCCTCCTTGAAGTTTGAGATCCCGCGAGCGTTGGAATCCATGGTTGGAAATGCGGTAGTGCTTTCCAAATCGATATCTGTGGTCAGGACGCCGGCGATGCGACGCCTGATAGCCGACTTAGCGTTGGGAACCAGGGAGAGGTCGAGGTTCCTCCCATATCGTTCTTCTAGGAACCGCGAGGTTTCGAGTGAATCTGTTGTGCCATTATCCGTGGTCGTCTCTAGAGTCACGGGGAAATGACGGCTAGCCCCGTTTGATCCGTTCGTATTATGGTCGATGGAAGCTGTTCTTCGGTATCTCTTTGGTCCCCGGCATAACTTCTGCTGTGCTGCTGGAGGCGGCGATGCCTGCTCCTCGGGGACTAGTATGTTTTCGTTAAACAGGCCGTGGCAGAATTCCGCACGTCGACTTGACACACCATCGCCGGAATGCTGCCAATACTGTTTAACAAATGGGAATGTCTCCGCGGAGCATAAGACAGCTGAGATAGACGGCGTAGCGGATAGCAATGACTCCGGCGGTTTTTTGGCGGGATCTAGAACCAAATGAAGGACACCAAGGTTGGCGAGGGCAGACTGCGGGGCCTTGTCTCGGACGAAGTCAATACATCGATTTGCCGTCTTCCTGGTCGGGAACAGTATAGCCTGCTGCTCTTCAGTCCCATATCTGGCGGCAATGTCGCGACCAAAGGCCTGTATGCTCTTGTGGATAAAGAACCTTGGATAACCCGTGACCATAGTGCCGAGGACCCATTGCTCGCCCTCCTCGTACCCCACGTTGGATTTCCAGGTGGGAAGCGAGACACTCACGGCCTACGAAAGAGGTTAGCATTCCTCCTTATTCCCCTGAGGGGCATGATAAAGACCCACGTGAGCAGTATTCGGAGGTATCGAATCTCCCAATTCGATTGAAGGCATATTGATTATGTATGTTAAGTAATGATATTTGGTGTGACCTAAGTATACACGAGAGGGATGATGGGTTTGGGTCGATGGGGTTATTAATCTCAGCTAGGTCGGACTGCGTGTCTTTGGAAACGGGTACGGCGAAACTACCTAGTATAGAGTTAAGTAATTCTATCTTCCATAGGTATACAGGGTTAAGGTTTGAATGTTGTTTAATAGGGCAGATGCCGAGGATCGGAGGTAGAATTTTTGAAGTGACTTATACTTTTAAAGTTAGATTTTCGGCTTTCTTGATTGGTCATTATTAGTTACACATGCATGGATACATGATATCTGTAGGCGCGGATGTACTTGTGGCGTACCCCCATTACATCACCGTGCATCCTACTAGATGAAGATTGCATTAGGTACCCCGATCTATGGATGCCCATTTGATTCAAAGCCGTTACATGCCACATGGGCGTAGTACATATCATGTACATGACTACATGTCGCTACTCACTTTCTCTATAGAGTTAATTATCATCAAGATAATATTTATCTTCTCTTGTTTGCTACTCTATTGATATACACGACCGAATATTATAGACTTGCAAGCCTGGTTTCCCAACAGATATATTTCGGAGTGACGCTTTGAACTTCTTGACGAAATGCAGATCAACAATGTGATTTTGCCATGTCAGAGCTCCGCCACAGACATGGACATATGGGATATCGACGTCGAAGATGGCAAGGTTTCTCAAATACGTCCCTCCAATGGTGTAGTCGGCAAACCTCCTAAACTCCTGCTGCCAGCCCTCTGCCACCCACATATACACCTCGACAAACCGTTTATCCTTACTTGCGGACACCCATCTTCAAAAACTCGGCCTGATTATTCCGATCTTGTTCCCCGGACTGGCTCTTTCGATGAGGCTCTGTCAAATACCTCCAAGGCCAAAGAGCGCTATACTGAAGAGGACCTTTACCTCCGAGGTTCTCAGCTTCTGGCGACAAGCTACGAACAGGGCGTAACCTCCCTCCGTGCTTTTGTAGAAGTAGACCATGTCACCGGAGCATTGCCTCTAATGATCGCGATCCGTCTCAAGTCCGACTTCTCCCACTTGCTAGATATGCAGATATGCGCATTTGCCCAGGATCCTATCTTCTCCACCATCCACGGAGAATCCAACCGGTCCATCATTACCTCCCTCTTGGGAGAGTACGCTCCATATGTTGAGGTTTTAGGGACTACCCCCTACGTCGAGGAGTCACGAGAAGCATCATTGCAGAATATCGAGTGGGCCATCGCTACCGCCCTCCGCCATGATCTCCACCTAGATTTCCATTTGGACTACAACCTAGCCCTGCCTTCCCCTTCCAACGCGCCCTTGACATTTTCAGTCCTTGAGCTCCTTAAGAAGCATAGATGGCTCGAAATCGCCAAGGGCTCCAAGACCATAGTCCTTGGGCACTGTACACAACTCACTGTCCTCTGCAACTCGGACCTTCAGCATCTCGCCGAACTTGTCATCCAATCTGGGCTTCCAATCCATTTTGTTGGCCTACCTAACAGTGACATGTTCATGATGGGCCGCCCCAGTTCAGCAGCAGACACGATGCAAGCTCGCCCGCGTGGAACATTGCACGTTCTTTCCATGATTAAGGACCTTGGCCTATCCGCGGTATGTAACACAGAGTCCTTCTCCCCTTCAACCTGTCTCGGCAGCGAGAGCTTCTCACTCGAACTAGTCGCGGAGATTTACTCCTAATATAATTTTAAATCTCCCAAGTACGTCGCCGAATAAGAAATTGCTGACTTTCGTCACGGAAGTGTATCGGCGTAAATAATGTTGGAAATGCCTTTACCCCTTTTGGTTCCGGCGACCCTTTACAAGCTGCCTCATGGGGGGTTGGAATCTACCAAGCTGGAACTGTAGCCGATGCGTTGATCCTATACGGCTGTGTAAGTTGGCTAGCTAGGAGAGCCATCGGTCTCGAAGGGAGCACTGAGGATAACGATGTTATCGAAAGTCGATCTTTACAGGGCATGCTCTTAATAAGAAACAAAGAGCATATCACACTGCCTAGCGCCACCCATGGTCCCGAATTAAAGATACCGGCAAGAAAACGGATGAACATCAGGGACATCATTTGGGATCCGCCCGAGATCATGATGAGATCCATCATAGGGCGAAGAAAACTTGAGCTCGACAGCGATGCTTAGAGACCATATGGCTCTTCTAGCTAACTGGCCAATTAGTTTCTAAGGACATGTTGAGAAAGAGGTATATTGGGAGAAAATCGTGCCCAGGCTTCCTTTTGGATTAATCGTGATTATTAATTTTCTTAAAAAGAATAGGTAATCGCCATTGCCCTTACATCACAGAGCAAGGTGAATCCGAGTAATCAGGCCCAAATATCTCCCTATTCCTTTCGCGCTCGTTTGCCCGGATCTTTTCTTTAACTTCCTTTGGGAAATATTCGCGAAGAAATGCCGCACGCGCACTATCGAAGTTTTCCAAACCGGCTCTCATGATCACATCAGCTCGGCAAAGGGGACAGAACCTTTCTCCTTTTCGAGACATCTTGACGAGACACCGACTGCAGAATACATGCTGACATTCCAGTCGAACCGGCCAGTACGCCACTGCAAAGCAGATTGGGCAAAGATAATCGTCAAGCTGTGGAACGACAGAAATGAGTTCGGTTGACATTTGTGCACATAAATCCTTAGCCACGCTCCCAGCTAAGAGGTGATTGGATCGTACAGTAACAGGGAATACGCGAGAAACACCTAGCGAGGTCCTCTTGTCGAATTCTGTCCTTGTTAGTAAGGAAGGGGTCAAGGCGAATAGGTTATATGCTTGGTGACAAACTTTTGAGTATCTTGGTTACCGCTAAATTATTAATCTCCTGGAATTTGAGAATTTGCAGGAGCAAAGCGTTCGTGTTGAGAAACCTGGTATAGGCTTGCCGGCTGTTATTCAACTTCAGGCCATGAACTAGTTTTCTCGATAGCACCTGGTCTTGAAACCATCGCAGCTGTTCAACTGCTTGGGAACTTGTCCTAGCTCCATGATCACTCTCTAAAGTGGAAAAGAAGACCCGGGCATCCAGGTACAGTTCAAAGATCTTACGCCACGTCTCCAGGTCCCCCCTTACTTTCCGGCCCTTCGATGGTTTCGTAGCTATGTTAATTTCCTGTCCCAGGAGTGCTATCTCTTTTCCTAACTTATCTTGTTCTTCTTCTTGCAACACGTCCAAGTTTGAAACATCAGTCTGCAGGATGTCGAAGAATTCGCCATCAAAGACTAAAGGTACTTCAATCTGTTGAATCGACGACAAGTACTCCTCAGATAGAGGAGGTCGCTGTGGATTAGGAGAGGTAGGAGATAGGGTTTCATGGCCAGGTTCATCCACCATCGGATCCGATACGCCTTCGGTCCTGGGAACGATCTTCTTCAGGAAATCTCTTGTGGACGGGGTCAACTTCGCGTCTACGGCCACACCATCCTTTAAGTGTATGAAGAAAGTTAACCTTGGTCGAAAGTATTTTGAATCCGTAGTCTTGCCATCTAAATGATAGTGAAAGGCCACTGTAGATGGGTCTTTTTGAGTATTGGCCAACTGAGCCAGAGTATCCTTGTCCAGGCCAAGCTCCTGGAGTTCATTTGTAACCTTCTTGAGACACTTTTTGAGCTGGCCGTAGGGAACGGCGGAACTAACCCATCTTTGAGGGAAGCCTACATGAGAAAAAGCTGATAAGCGACTAGTTGTGAGCAAGGCCTGCAAGAGGATGATCTACCTTCTTGTTGTAGAGATTTCCTGAATTCCTGGGCAAACTTCATGAGAACCGGTATGAATGTGAGATAAACCAGTTAGTTAGCTTAAAGGCCAATAAGTTAAGTTAATCGTCTTATTCCGCCAAGTGATTTCCGCACGTGACAACAAGAGGAGGATCGTGGAAATCGTATAATTGTGAATGTGGTGATGATGTGAGATGTAGTACCGGTGGGTGAACAGAACTATAGCAGGGACGTAACGAGGAGTACGGATTGGGTGACATATATCTGAATATATGTATGTGTAGGCAAATAGACATATGTAGGACCTAACGTATAGGGATTAAGAATAAGGAGAGAGATAGATATGTATAATGCATGGGGCAAACATTTCCAAGTTCCAAATTCAAATTCTCTTCTTAACTAATACTAGGTACCTACCTACTGTCTAACTTAATTCTATGTACCCTATGTATCTTGCGTACTGCCAAGGTACTTGAGTAGGCGTTTTACCGCTAATACTGGGAGGGTAGTACCTTCTCAGGTACGACATGTACCAAGTAGGTACTATCTACCTAGTTCCACCAGACAGGCATCTCTGATGCGACAATCCTCTGCAGCCTTAGCAGATCAAGCCCAGGTAGTTTGCCCCTGCGTGGTCAGGCGACCTATCATATTTCTGCGCCTATCTATGTATGTACATGCATAGGTACACATAGTAGGCCAAGCCGGATTGCCAAGTATCATGTACCTGATGGGTAGCTTTGAGGTACAATGCGGGGGTTATTTTGTGCAAAACGAGACCGTCTAAATACCTAAACCTATTAGGTTGCGGGGTACAACGGCATTCTACATATAGGTAGGTATGTATGTAGGTAAATATATATGACTTATGCAAAAATTAGAGATTATCATATATAAAATCAACATTTCCAGGGTTAAATACTCAAACACCATTGTCAACTAAACCGAATCCACACGATGGGCGCCCAGCAGTCGTCTTACGCGGACACTGCGGCAAGGAACAATTCGCCTAGGAAAGCAGACTACTACGAATTACTTGGTGTTGACCGTCAAGCCAGCGATGACGAGTAAGCAGAAGCCTCCCCTCTATGAATATGAACCTCCGTCCTGACACGAACTTCGTCAGGATCAAGAAGGCATATAGAAAAAAGGCTCTGGAGTTACACCCGGATCGAAACTACGGCGATGTCGAAAACGCGACGCAGAGATTCGCTGAAGTCCAAGCCGCCTACGAAGTCCTTTCCGATCCGCAGGAGCGCGCTTGGTACGACTCTCACCGCGATGCCATTCTCCATGGCGAGGACCCGGCTGATGATGGGGCAACTCCTGAATATCACAACGTTCGCCTAATTAGCGCCGACGAAATTTATAGATTGATTGGCCGCTTTAACAAAAGAATCCCCTTCGACGATTCCCCTCGCAGCTTCTTTACCATCTTACAGGATACGTTCGACAGGATAGCCCAGGGAGAAATCGCAGCTAGCGAATGGGATGGTCTACCACCCACCGAATACCCTCCCTTTGGTACATCTGAGGATGACGATATAGTCGCGAAGGCCTTTTACAACAGGTGGTCCAAATTTTCTACTAAGCTTGGGTTTGCCTGGAAGGATAAATGGCGACTTTCAGATGCGCCGGATCGGAGGGTGCGACGCCTTTTGGAAAAGGAGAACAAGAAATTCCGAGAGGATGGCATACGCGAATTCAATGATGCCGTTCGGTCCTTAGTTGCTTTCGCTCGCAAGCGCGATCCCCGTCCCGGTTCTAACGCCCAGTCCGAGGCAGAGAGACAGAAGATTCTGCGTGACTCGGCTGCTGCACAAGCTGCCAGGTCGAGAGCCGCAAATCAGCAGAAGATGAACGATCCTTTCGCCATTCCCGAGTGGGTCCAATCACAGGACCAGGAATTGCACCAAGGGGAATTCTCCGAGACCGACGAAGAATCCGAGGTCGAACACATAGAATGTGTAGTGTGCAATAAGACATTCAAGAGTGAGAAGCAATACGAAGCCCACGAGAAGAGCAAGAAGCACTCGAAGGCCGTTCAGCAGCTTCAAAGGCAGATGAAGAAGGAGAATGCAAGCCTTGATTTAAACAAGGAGACTCCGACATCGATGTCAGAGATACCGGTCGTGGATGCCAATGACGAAGAGGATGAGAAGGTTGACGCCAAGAGTAGCACGCTCGGCATCACGCAGACGGACGCATCTAGCCGAACCGAAGTAGCTTCTAGAACTGATACAGAGCCTGCAAGCTCACGTGTCACAACGGTCGACTCGGAGGATGAGAGCGAACATGACGACTATGCCTCGAGAGATGTCATCGAAGAGCGTCTTGTCTCGGAGAAGCAAAGAGAATCTGACCCTTTGCGGGGCGATGGGGAAAGCTCCATTGAAGATGTTGTCGATGGAGTAGAAGATATCTCACTCGCGAGTAGTGAACCTACCAAGAAGGTGGGCAAGGCAAAAGCCAAAAGGGAGAAAAAAGCTGCTCGTCAAGCTACTTCGAGGCAGCAAGACGACACGGTAAGCTGTCGCAAAGATTTTATCCGGCCAGCTCGACTCAGGTGACATTAGCTAATTTCCACGGGAGTAGAAGTGCACGGCCTGCGATAACACATTCAAGTCGAGAACGCAGCTTTTCAAACACCTGAAGAAAACTGGCCATGCGGCCACAAAGATCGTCGCATCAAACTCGAACAAGAAACGGCGCTAGATGATTGTTACCAAATGATCCAGAAGTTTGTATCGATATACCGTCTAATAACCCAGCAATGGAATCAATCATTTCCCCCGCCAGCCCCAACATTTGCCCTCGTATCTAATGGCTTGGCGACAAGAACGTGTTACTCGATGGTTTCCGTTTTGCAACGACCCCAGAGCCGAAGTGGGCTACTTCTGGGGCGGTAACCTGCCGTTGCTTGCCAAATTCCCGTGGTAAGTGTTCATGATATTTACATCACCAATGATAGTTCATAATCCCCCTGATCCACGCTTAACGCCTGACTATTACCTAGTGGTATTCCCTGATACACCAAACCGAGAAACATTGCGCCTGAACCCGGCTTATTCTTCCGCTACGTCAACCTCCTCGTCATCGTCATCGCTCAAAGTCTGAACCTCGTCAATGGGCCCCCCAGACTCGTGCATATGTGCGGTTGGGTCGTGGTCTGACACGTGAATGATGGCTTTACCCTGGACGTGTTTGACGCTCCTCCGCCAATCCCTCCAGTCTTCCTCATCTCGAATCAGAAAGCCGATAAGCATGCTAGGATCCATTTCCTTGACATGGAGTCGTCGGAGTTTTCTTGTATGACAAGTATCAACCTCTTCTTCGGTATACTCCTCGGGTTCTTCGTGATAGGGCAATGCGGGTCGCGTGTAGTGAGGATCCAAATAAAAGAAGTGAAGGCCTTGGACACCGATGAAATAGTGCGAGGATGACGGGCGTCCACTGTGATCTCTAGTTAGCCTCCAGCACCATTATATAGAGAGAAAAAAACTATAGTGACCAACCCAGCAATGCCAATCGACTGCGGCATCTGCAAAGATGCCGTAAGAGCTTCCCAATATACTGGGGTGATCTTGTCGATGCCGAGTCGCGTGCCAACTAGTAACACGGTCGGGTGAAATGTGGTGTTGTCAGGGTTCGCGATTTTCATGAAGTTGTCCTCATAGACATCCGGGCCATCCCCGGTAGAGTAGACGCGCAGCGTAGGTTCAGTCGAATTTGTCAAGGCTCTATTGTCGCCGATTAATCACTGCCGTCGTAACACTGGGATGTGAGACAAGGTACTTACTGGATACACCTCGCCGTTGCTGAAGGACCAAACCATTCGCCAGGATATTTCCCGCACGCGGCGGCGCCATGGCGAACGAAGTTGTGTATCGAATACGGAGCTCGTGGGTCGTCGGCAAATAGTGATAGGATCTTCTTCTCCCCCAGGTCCGGCGTACTCCTTCTCCATCCTGTAAGTAATTTAGCACCGGCGTCTGAAGGCTTCGACCTTTCTACTTTGCGGGGCCCAACATACCTCGACCGAGACGGTGTACGAGCATGGCATTGGCCAACAAGCTCTGGCCAGATCTTATCATACATCCCCACCCACTATCCGAGGCAAAGCCAGTTTGGTCACTCAATTGACTTTTGAGACGCATGGAAAAGGATAAGGCAGAGAGTGCCTTTGGGTCTTGCGACTTGGCAATGGGGTCGAATTCTGATCGATAAGTCATCCATATTCTGGATTCGAAATCATCGAGAAAGGCAGGAGGCCAACCGCCATCTAGAGGTGCCTCGTCATAGGCTAAGGACGAGTCAAAGCTGCTAGAGGTTGAATCAGGAGGGGTCTCGGGTAGCCTGGCGGGAGCTTGGATGGGATCTTTGGTAGGTGGCTCGGAAGCGGAAGCGGAAGCTGGAGTCGGAGCTGGAGCTGGAGCTGGAGCGGAGGTAGAAGAAGGGTCGGGTTTAGGACTTGGGCTGTTGTTGAGCTTGTAGGAAGATCCAAGACACCAGACCGGTTGGTCGCGGATAACATCATTGGTTGGTTCGGGATCCCAGAACATCTGGACAATGCGTCTGCCAAGATCTACTGTAGTATCCATATTGCAGAGTGGTTATGTTGTGAGTCGACTAGTTTGTTGTAATAGCTTTCAGTGGCTTTCAAGGCCCCCTCCTGGAGATAGGTTGACCAGGACACGGTGGTAACGATGGTCGAGACAGAGATAGCAGCAATAACAGCAACAGCAAGCGCAGCGAATATAGGCACACTAAGGAAATTAGAAGAGATGAGGATAAAGAACTCTATGATAAACAGGGTTATTAAGTAATGCCGTCAACTTCTCACGGAGAGAAGAGGATAAGGGTGGATTTGGATAATGGAAAAGGCAAATTGATGACTAGAGCAGCAGAAGACGACGATTCGAAGGACAGGAGGGCGAATGGGCCGGATTCAGTGTTTAGATCTATAGACAAAGTTGAAGATATGATATTAGCAATTCGGTGATCGGTGATGAGCGAGAGACCTGGAGACCCGGAGACCTGATGTTTGGTGATTGAAGCGACAAAGTCGGGAATCTTGGAACCTTGGAACCTTTTGAGCCTGGGAGCATTTGAAGTCAGTAAGTCATCCGGCACCGCCCTCAGGACTTCTTTAACCTTGCGAGTTAGTGGACTTTGCTGGCTAGATGGAAGCTAACTAGGTAGGTAACTAGCGGATAAGCGGGGAGAAGGGGGGCGCTGAATGAATTGGTTGCCTTGTGACAAGCTCATGGGGGCATGGGTGATCTTATCGATAACAAAATACTGTGCTACCTCTGACACAAAGGCAGAAGGACATCAGGCAAGGGCAGCTATGCGTAATGTGTTATACTTTCCTAAGGCTGTTGGAACTTCCGATTACATTTGGTAGATTCAATGTTTTAAAGCTTCACAAAGAGTTCCTGCCTAAGGGGATTAACTTCCATTTGATGATATCAGAGCGGTTTCTACTTTTAGATATGATCCGATCCACATTATCGTCATCAGAAAGTTGTCTATTTTCTCTCATCCCAACCTGACTCAACTTGCTCAACCCCCTAAACTAAATTTCCTCAGTTTTCTCTCTACCTCCTCGCATCTCGTAATAGGCCGTCGACTCTACAGCGATACTATGGCCAAAAATAAAAAGCGAGGCGCCGGCCCTAAATTAAAAGGCCAGCGATTTCCTCATCGCAAGGATGCCTCCTCCGGAAATCATTCTGGAGAATATGGTGGCAACAACTCATCGTCAGCCCCCCAAGGATTCATACGAGCTCATGGTATTTCTCTTGTCCATCCATTATTCAGCTTATCCTTTTATCCTATACCAAGTCTAATCTATTTCTAGGCTATACGCTTGCCGACGAGGCTAGGAACACAGCATCTAATCGCCGTGGAGCTTATGGCCGTGATGCCAAACTGAGATACAAACCCGTCACATTTATTAGTGCTGGCCTGATGGATCCGTTGAAGGATCTAAATGTTCAATTAGCTGCTACAGATGAAGCACGGGAAAATGCGGGCGACACAAAGGAGCCTCTTCGTGCAGGCATAGCTCCTCCTATGGACGTCCACGCGTTTGAAGACTATGTTTCGTCTGCATCTCCTGGTGAAGGACCGTCCGATAACCAACGGTTGTCTAACAGGACCGGGCCTTCTTCTGATCCTGACTCTGACCACAGCTGTGATTCTAGTGAGGATGTTATACTGTTCAAGGGAAGAGATCGCAATCGCATCCGCCAAGGTGGCGCCAATTCCGACTCTCTGAAACTCCGCGAGCTGGACCTTGAACTGCAGGCAGTCGAAGAGACACTCCGTAAAGACGCAGTTGGACCAGTGGATACTATCAAGAGACTCTCCAACAAGCCGGACGATTTTATTTCCCTAAGTCCTAAATCCAAAAGACATAACCGACGCCACAGAATGGGTCAGGGTGCCTCAGCAGACGATATGGCCGCCGTGATTGCAGATTACATGTCTAATATCGAGGGCTGGGGAGAGGAAAACGACCAAGATACCGGACACTCGGGCATGGGTTCTCATAGTTTTAGTGTGCTGAGAGACCTGGGTGGTACTGATAGCGATGCGGTTCCCGACGAAGTCTCTAGCAAAGACGGCACAGACCTTGGATCGGATATTGGAACTGACGTGGAGAACCAGCAACATCGTCTTGAGACAGAGGACCAACGGATTGCACGCCTGCTCGCTAAACAAGAGGAGTTGGGGCTCGGCGGCGATGATGTTTTGCTCTTTGACGGAGAAGCGTCCGACGATGAGTGGCTTACACCCACCAAGGCCCCCCCACGCCGCAAGAGGAAAGGTGATTCGAAGAACGCCAAAATCATCCAAAAGAAGGGTCAATATCCAAGTGCAACGCAGATGGCGGATGCATTCGACGAATTAGACCTCATGGATTGGCATCGACCTAGCCTTAAAAATTTCCCGCCGACATTCGATGTATCTGACTCTGAGCTCGAGGAGGCTATGAAGATATCTTGGCAAAAGGATCGTCTGAAGAAAGCGGAGAAGAAGAAAGCCCGGGAAGAACTACGATCGCAGGGGCTACTCGGCAAAAATACCAATCCCGATGATCTTCGAATCAAATATCTCGGCGGCATGTCCCTTGATGATCTCGCCAACGAGCTCGAGACCTTTCTCCTCGGCTCTCAAGAACAGTAAGCTACTTTGGCGTTCGTTGCCGCACCGCGTGCTAAGACATACTGATGTTTCCCTAGACTTATTTTACCCCCATTTGACAAGGGCGCTCGTAAAACTATCCACATGGTAGCCAACAAATTCAAAATCAAGTCGCAATCTGCGGGCAGGGGCAAGGATAGATACCCGGTTCTCTACCGCTCGAGAGCAACGCTCCCGTTTGATCAAGACACCTTTGATAGAACATTTAGTCGCATCAAACAGACCTGGTTCCCTCGCGTTGACGCCGACGAAAAAATAGTGAACGAAAGCCGGATTCTCAAACGATCTGAAGTTCGAAACGGCAAATCCCGTTTCAAGAGTTCTCTAACTTATCGTGATGGCGACATCGTGGGTCAGCACGCCGCAGAATTAGGGGCAGAAAATAGGGGAAGGGCGATGCTGGAAAAGATGGGATGGTCAAAGGGAATGGCCTTGGGAACTGGGGAGAACAAGGGCATCATGGTACCCATCACTCATGTGGTGAAGAAAAGCAAGGCCGGACTTGGCGACAATTGAAAGCACTTCATTCTAAACGGGTTCGTTGATATGAATTATCTGCTGCAAATCCACTATCACAATTGCATAGAATCAGGCCCCGGGTGGCGTACCGAGCTAACAATATCGGTGCGGCCTATTATTGCATTATTATAACCAAGCAAATCAGAGCTTAATCCATCACTGACTACCTAATCTTATGTACCTAGTGAAAAGCATTACTAGATCGCGAACCTACTTCACATAGATATCTCAGAGCAGGATTTACATCGGACCATCAAAGACGAGTGACTACGGGAAGAAATGAAACATTATTCTGGTGGCGAATAATTCAAACGACTGATTACATGGCCAAGCTCCTAGTCAATTCATTTGTCCCAACGTGATTCTTGGATAAACGAGGTCCCATCGCCCACCGCTCCAATAATTTGGTGCCCCGCGACCCGCACCCGGAAAACATACTACGTAGAATAAACATGCTTTAGAAGTGACAGGAATTAGGTATTATCACGTCAATCTTATTTTTCACGACTATTGGTGCCATTTTGTTTGTTTGTTCATATGCAGATTCATTCCGTAGCCCTATCGGGAAAATGTAGTGTACAACCGCAAACCCCATACCGTGTTGTGCGAGAACATTGACCCCTTAAAAAAGCAAACCATCCGTAACGCATTATGAGACTCCCGTATCAGGACTTGCATGCCATATGCTTTGGCAGTCTCGTCATCATGCCAAAGCGAAAAAGAGAAGTCCCATGCCCAAAAGAGAAACCAGACGCAGAAAACCAAGCACTTATTTGGTCGATGACGAGTACTTGGTCACTGCCTTGGTGCCTTCAGACACGGCGTGCTTGGCAAGCTCACCGGGCAGGATCAGGCGAACTGAGGTCTGGATCTCTCGAGACGAGATGGTGGACTTCTTGTTGTACGCAGCCAGCTTGGATGCCTCGGTGGCGACTCGCTCGAAAATGTCTAGAAGACTCGCATTAGGAGTTTGACTTCCAAAAAGCGCGTGACAACGCGTAAATGGGCACGACTTACCGTTCACGAACGAGTTCAAGATTGACATGGCACGGTTGGAGATACCGGTGTCGGGGTGGACCTGCTTCAGGACTAGGAATTGGAGTTAGCACAATTGGAGGACGAATCGAGTCGCGACGCGTCAATGACCAAAACATGGTTGAAATATGACGCGTAAATGCCGAGGCTGGTATCTGGCTTACCCTTGTAGATGTAGGAGGAATAGGTCTCCTTGCGCGCCTTGGTACGCTTCTTCTTGTCGCCAGTAGCCGCGGTCTTCTTGCCGGCATCCTTCTTCTCGGGAGCCTTCTGCGCGGTTGCGGGAGCCTTAGAGGCGGCGGGCTTCTTGTCAGCAGCTTTGGGAGGCATGTTGAATAATTGAGTGGATGAGAATTGTTTTGGGTTTGTAAGATGTGTGTTGGGGAAGATGCAAGAATTGGAAATTCCAAATGCTGGTTGCGTTGATAAATGTTTGTGGATGAGAGATGGAGAGAGAAGTCAAAGATGGTTGACTTAGAAAAGGTGGTGGGTGGAAGGCCTTTTTGTATTGGCCCCGGGAACTTAGCGTGATTACTGATTTGATCCTCGTAAGGTTTGACTGATTGACCTTGCCTTGTGTTGCGCGGTTGCACGTTTAAAAAATAAAAAGGGTACAAGTATAACGTACTTTCTGATAAGCTACTACTATTATGCACGCCCCGCCTTCCGGCAGCACAGCACCAGTAGACGCGCTAGAAACGGTTACGCGTTTATCGCACAGACCTTTATGCCGACAGTGCGAGCTGAGAAAACAGTGGACAAAATGGGAAATATTAAAAAATTAACATAAGCTCTAGCCAATCAGATATTTTAAATCTCTATGAATTTTATATTCTATGTACCCATTACAGTTTAACTACATACAGTCCCTTACAGTTTTTACCTCTCCGCTTTTTATTCGATTGTTCTCAACCAATATAGCAGTAGTACGTACCTACCCATTATCGATTACCGCTTACCCACAGCTTCCCAAACTTCCATGTTGTCTCCACCCAACTCCGTGACAGCAGGTCAGCTGTCGTGCGGCACGCTCAACATCAACAGTCACCGGCGCCGTTTACTCGTGAAGGAGCCCGGGTGACCCGTAGCCTCCGAGAAAATTATACCCGAAGTCATCGCCACCTCCCGATTTCCCGCAACCTCAGGAGAAAGCCCGCTGAACCCGTAGGTACCTTCCAGGACCTCCGTATGTCTCGGCTCCGAATCAACCTGCCTTTATAACTAAAAATAGGCTTGATGTACCTTCCGGCAATGCATTTGTAACGAACTCACCACCTAGCTACTTTAGCTTCATGTACTGACACCGGCTGAAAGTAGGCCTGATACAGCCCTTAAAGCATGTAAACAAACCTAACACCAGAAGACTGCATATTTTACTACATGAGCTTCATTTCTAACACTTCGATACATAATCTCGCTTTTATATCAAGCGTGCAAAACTGTAATCATTCTCTAGGGCCCCCTGTAAACCTTCGAAAATGTCCATGGCAAGGTAGTGCAAAAGGGACACGCGAACCGATGAAATCCAAGCACTTAATTACACTGCCTAAGCATAAATGGAAATAAGGATTGTAAGAGGTGCCGCATCACAATTATTATAACTGATTGTATTGCAAAAAAAAAAGGAAGAGAACCTCTAAAATATGGGATTGGAATGGAAATGTGTTTATTTTTCGCTGATAGATACCATTAGTAGAAACTACCCCATGTTGCATGATCAAATCAAATCACAGTCTGTTGTCCAATAACCGAACTGTAATTGGAATGAGGAATGTTTAAATAACTGATCTTTATTCAGGTACTATGGGAAGCTACGGTAAATGGTCTGTGCTTTTTAGTACCTAAGTATATTTTTAATTCCTTGCATGCAGCGGTGATGCAGCGCTGCTGCTGTTATTATTTTTCTGCCGAACCCGCAGCTCCCCCGAAATTCGGCCTAAAGCGGACTAGGCTGGTAATCCACCTAATTTTTGGTGATCTGTGATTCTGATTTTAGGACGCGCCCCGACAATACTTAAACATCACATCCCCCACCAACCTTAGACTTCTTCCTCTCATTTACATCTTCTCGTATCAGCTTCATCAACCACAAACAACCATTCATCACCGCACTCCCGCGCGCTTTTTGAAGCATCAGTCAATTACGACATCACTTACGAGTTACTTTACCTTTCTCAAACATCAACTATCAAGATGACTGGAGGCGGCAAATCCGGCGGCAAGGCCAGCGGTTCCAAGAACGCGCAATCGTAAGTCATCGCCATATCTCGCAGGTCTTGCGCATGTTCGGATTGGGCTTCAATCGTCAAACATGACGCGTCTTCCGTCAAATATCGCAATGCTTCCACTTTCAAGTTCGATTCCCTCTAACCTGAGCTATCTTTTAGGCGATCTTCCAAGGCTGGTCTCGCTTTCCCCGTTGGTCGTGTTCACCGACTCCTCCGCAAGGGTAACTATGCCCAGCGTGTTGGTGCTGGTAAGTCGCGTCAGATCTCGCTCCCTTTCGATCCATTCTAACGCGTTATCAGGCGCTCCCGTGTACCTCGCTGCCGTCCTCGAGTACCTAGCTGCCGAAATTCTCGAGTTGGCCGGTAACGCTGCCCGTGACAACAAGAAGACCCGTATCATCCCCCGTCATCTTCAACTCGCCATCCGAAACGACGAGGAGCTGAACAAGCTCCTTGGTCACGTTACCATTGCCCAGGGTGGTGTCTTGCCCAACATTCACCAGAGTAAGTTTTTGAACCAAATCTTGCCTAGCTATTATCTAACCTTCAACCAGACCTTCTCCCCAAGAAGACCGGGAAGCCCGGCAAGAACGCCAGCCAAGAGCTGTAAATGGGGTCACTTTCTGTTTTCTGGTTGGTCGTTTGGGACGTTTCATGAACCACGGGGTCACGGCTGGGCACGGTTTGCTTTTTTCCATGCGTTAGGGTTGTACATTAAAGGCATAATCCATTGAGCACTGCTCTGAATGAGCAATGGGCATGAATGAGAACACTTTCTGAACAAATATTTTGGCTATTAAATATGTGATATATTGTGCAGATTATGCTGGCAAGTTCCGCGGCAACTTTGAGCCCGGAATATTGATAACTGAACTGCTTGTTTCCCCAAGAACTTCCTCGATTTTAGGTGCTATTGTCATGTACGAGGTATTTACGTCATGAATGTAGATGTCTTAGAAAGCTCTATTTTGAAATGTGTAAGTTTTTATCTTCGTCTAGTGCATAACGCAGATTATTGGTCTTATATACAGATCGGTACCACCCATTTCCCCATAAGAATTCCCGATTTAAAACTTCAGCGGTGGCGGAGCTGGAAAATCTGTCAGTAGATCAAACAGAGATACAATAGAGCGGATATTCAAACTCACGGTCCGTGTTAGGTACTGATAGGTTCCTCTCAAATTTAGATCCTAATTGAACTATTAGCACGATGCACACTTTACGTGTAACATATTTGGTATTTGGCAACCGGTGACATACCTCCTGGGGCTGTCGGGTAACAGAACGGATCAGGGTGCTTCCACGTCTCTAGTAGCTTCTCTGTTTCGCTAAGTAGTATCTGCAAAATGAAATCCGTTAATTTTTCCGTACTTCATCGCTCCCTGCGATTCCGGGGGAGACAGTACCCTTTGTTTCCTGGCATCGGTAACATTGCGGTTGGCTTCGAAGAGGGATCGGATATAGAGAGCTTGACCACGCCACAAACTTCGATGGACAGCCCAGTCAAGAGCTAGCTTCAGGGAGCGTCGGTAAAGAGACCTATGGTTCGGCTAGATTAGAGGTTGCAAAACCGTGGCAGGTTTAGGTAGGTTCAATTGGTCTCACAGCGCAGCTTGTCGGTTCGACATGATGAGGTCTTTTACTTCTTGCCGTGTATTCTAGTCGCGACGCCTACGACCCGAGTCACCAGCGGGCCGTAACCAGGAATAGCAACAATGCCGGAGCTGCTTAGGCGTTATGCGCAATAGATCCAGGGGATGCGATGCAATAGAGAAGTATCTATGCGTCGCCGTCGAACTCGAGATTTGTGCTCGTAAGGATTAGGAAAGTGTTGGAAATCCCACGCAGTCAATTGGAACTTCGCTAACTCGCTAATTCGCCTAGGCTTAGTTAGAGAGGAGGTCCCCACACTAACACCCGGACGACCTCCAAATCGGCGAAGGATCTTATTTATCCCGAGATGCTAGGGCGTGCTTGCGTCTATGTACATAATTACCTCTCTTGTTACGTCAAAGCTGCAAGGGTGAAAAGAGACGGGTACATAACCTCGGTACATAGGTGGTAGAGACGGTATGTATTTAGAGATGCGTGCATTGGTACCATACCTACATGTAGTAGGTAGCTCAAGATATAACCAACAAGATAGCTAGCTGGCTCAATTGCGCAGTGGGTAATTACATTTTCGATGTGGAATACTTGCAAAATACGTACGAAATACTTGAATCTACGTGAAGTGCACGGTGCAAGTGCGTAGAGGGAGCCGCAACGGGAGAACAAAAAAAAAAAAAAAAACTTGGAACCGCAGCTTCTGCCGGAGACACGGGAGCAGTGGATTGCTTCCGACTAGGTACTTTAATATTTTTTTTTCTCTTTCCTTCAGACTTTCTTCCCCAATCCAGAACCGAATTATTATCAATAATAACACATCATCGACTTCTTGCCATTGCAGGCTTTGGCAATCCGTCCTCCCATTTTCTCATTTCCCATGATCCATTTCTTCCCTTAGATACCTAGTCTAGTTCCAGGCTCTCGTTGTCCTTATTTCCCTCTCCTTGCCACCGACCTATCTTTCCAAACCTTGCCGGCCGTTCTCCCCTAACAGCTATAGTTATCTTTCACAATGATGTCAAGACGGCTTCTTACAGCCGCGCGAATATTGCGCCGGCCCATGCAGCAGCAACCGTTGCGAGGCAGCATCCCAATGCCGCTACTGATGACCCAAGTTCGCACCTATGCGCAAACCATCGTCAAAGTCCCGCAAATGGCCGAATCTATTACAGAAGGTACCTTAAAACAGTGGAATAAGAAGGTTGGCGAGTACGTCGAGCTGGATGAGGAGATTGCAACAATTGAGACCGACAAGGTAAACCGAAATTCCGAATTCTGCGGCTTTTTTCTCCGCTTTGCATCCCTATATCACCTAGTGATTCTGATACTTCCGCACGCAGATTGATGTCGCTGTCAATGCTCCCGAAGCTGGTGTAATAAAAGAGCTCCTTGCCAACGAGGAAGATACCGTTACCGTGGACCAGGAGATTGCTAAGATCGAAGCGGGCGCGGCTCCTGAGGGCGGTGAAAAAAAGCCTGATGCACCCAAGGAATCGCCCAGCAGGGAGGAGGCTTCTACCGAATCCCGTCCAGCGCCGGCGGAAGCTGAAAACAAACCAGAACCGACGAAATCGGAATCGAAACCGGAATCGCCGAAGCCCCAGCCACCTGCACCGGAACCGAAGAAGGAGTCAGCCCCGAAACCAGCTCAGCCAACGAAGGAATCCTCAGCCACCACTGGTCCCGTCTTGGGAAGCCGGGAAGAAAGGCGAGTCAAGATGAACCGCATGCGCCTGCGGATTGCCGAACGTTTGAAGCAATCGCAGAATACGGCAGCGTCGCTGACAACCTTCAACGAAGTTGATATGTCGTCCCTCATGGAGTTCCGGAAGCTCTACAAAGATGAAGTTCTCAAGAAGAGTGGGGTTAAGCTGGGGTTCATGAGCGCATTCTCTCGCGCAAGTGTTCTGGCGATGCGGGATATTCCAGCCGTGAATGCTTCGATCGAGGGAGAAAACGGTGGCGACACCATTGTATACCGAGACTATGTTGACATTAGCGTAGCTGTCGCTACAGAAAAGGGTCTAGTCACTCCGGTTGTCCGCAATGCCGAGTCAATGGACATGGTCGGGATTGAGAAGGCCATCGCGGATATGGGCAAGAAGGCTCGAGATGGGAAGCTTACAATCGAGGACATGGCCGGTGGTACATTCACCATCAGCAATGGAGGCGTATTCGGCTCTCTCATGGGTACGCCCATCATCAACCTCCCTCAGTGCGCTGTGTTAGGTCTCCATGCGATCAAGGACAGAGCCGTCGCCGTAAACGGCAAGGTTGAGGTTCGGCCTATGATGTACCTTGCCTTAACCTACGACCACCGCCTTCTCGATGGCAGGGAGGCAGTCCAATTTTTGGTTAAGGTCAAGGAATATATCGAAGATCCTCGGAAGATGTTGCTAGGCTGAATGTTAATTACACGGAATTGCTACTAAATCATGGCGGTGAGAATATGTAAGGCTTTAAAGTGTACAGTATAGCGGTTGTTTGGTATGCCTTTATTCGTGAGGATTTTAATAAATATTTTAAACGAGTAAACCGTTTAATTAAATGAATAATTTCGTACCGTATTGGGAATATCTTACTTTTAAGAATGATTTCAAATGACTTCAGATTATTCCATGCATGGGAACGAATTTATTAGAAAAATCTAGTGCTAGACTTAAGAATGATTCTACTGTAAGATTGACTGCAAAATTATTCTCTCCATAAGAATGATAGAAATTAAGAGAATATATTCTAGACTTAGGAATAATTCCTTAATATTTTGTTTCTAGTCCTACTCGTCCCCTACCATGCCACTTACTTAGTAGCATGGCAGGGGACGAGCTACATCTACAGGTTTACAAGTCTACTAGTTTATTGGACTACTCTACTGATTTTTACTAGTCTACTGATTTACGTGTCTACTGATCTACGCATATACAGGCCTACTAGTTTACTGTAGTGTATTAGCGATGTTGTGTAAGTAGGTGGGGTGTATGTGTATGTGTAGGTATGCGTAGGTAGGTGTGTGTGTGTGTGTGTGTATGTGTGTGTGTGTAAGAAGAAGAAAAAAAAACCAAAATTTTTGAAGTGCCTGTAGAAGTGTTGGTGTTGATAGGTGCGTGGTGTGTATGTGTTGGAAAAAAGAAAAATCTAAGTTTTTAAAGTGTGTAGTAATAAATGTTGTATTTACGTGCGGGCGGTGTGTGTGTGTTTCATTTACGTGTGATTATTAAAAAGCGTTTATAATAAGCGTTTAAATGAAAGGAATACGGAGTACGTATGGTTATTAATTTTAATTAATAATATTTTTATTTTTAATTAATAACGTTGTTATTTTTAAAGTTATTAACGTTTTTAATAATTATACGTATTTTATATTTTTTTTATTTAAACGTTTATTAATTTAAACGTTTAATAAAATAATAAAATTTAATTATAATATTATAAATAATAATTAATTATTTTAAATTTAAAATAATTAATTATTAAATATTAATATAATTAAAATATATAATTAAAAATATATAATTAAATTAAAATATAATTAATAAAATTTATAAATAATATTAACCGTATAATATAATATAATTTATTTCCGCCGTATAATATTATTAAAATAACGTTAACACGTTTAAATAATATATAAAATATTTTTTAACGTTATACCCGCGTTTAATTAATTATTTTAAACTTAATTTAATTTTAAATTTTTTATAATTATAATATTTTAAAAACTTTTAATTTATTTTATTTTAAATTTAAATTATAAAATTTAAAATAAAAATTTTATAAAAATATTAAACGTTAAAAATTTTCGTTAAATTAAAATAATTTTAAATTTTACGACCGCGATTTAATTATTATTTTATTTTAATTTTATAATAACTTTTTTAAACTTTTATTTTAAATTTTATAAATTAAATTTAATATAAAATAAATTAAATATTTTTAAATTAAAATAATTATAAAAAATTTAAAAATAAATTAAACGAATAATAATTAATTAAAATAAATTAAAAAATAATTATATTTAATAAATATAAAAATATAATTAATTATATAACGGTTTATATAATTATAAAAATATTTAAGTTATATTTTTTTAAACGTGTTTTTTTAACGTTATTACGCGGCGGAAATAAATTATATTATATTACGCGGTTAATATTATTTAAATTTATTTATAATATTATAAATAATAATTAATTATTTTAAATTTAAATTAATTAAAAATTTTCGAAAAAAAATTTATTAATTATAAAAATAAAATAAATAAAATTAAATAATAAATAATAAATTTATAATTAATTAAAATTAAAAATTAAAATTTTTTAAAAAGAATTTATTTTTAAACGTTAATTTTAATATTTTATTTAATTTCCCGTATATAATATACGTGTTTTTTATATAACCGTTATTTTTATCGTTTATTATATAATAATTTTATTATATATTTTTAAAAAAAATAAATTTTTTATTAAAATTTTTTTTTTAATTTATAAACTTTTAAATTTTATAATACATTTTTAAAAAAAATAAACTTTTTATTATAAAAAAAAATTTTAATTTATAAATTTTTAAATTTTATATTTATTATATTAATATAATTTAAATATATAATTAAAATACGTATATATTTTATTAATTTCCCCGGTTTTTAATAAAAAAAATTATATTTTTATAATTATATTAATAAGTTTTTTAAATTTAATTAACGTTTTAATTAAATTTTTATTAAAAATATAATTTAAATATAATATTTTTTAAAAAAAAATAAAAATTTAAATATAATTTTTAACGATATAATATTTAAAAATATAAAAATAATTTTAATATTATTTTAAAAAAATATTTTAAACGTTAATAATTTTAAGCTTAATAACGTTAAATTTTTTACATTATATAATGTTATATTTATTAATTATAATAATATTTAAGTTTTATTTAATATTATAATTATTAATTATAATGTTAAAACTTTTAATTTTTTTAATAATAATAAATAATATTAATTATATTAATTAATAAATTTTATTACATTTTTTATTAAAATTTCTTTTTAATATTATTCATTATATATATTCGTATATTTTTTTTAATATATTAAGTATTTTAAACATTTTCGTTTTTTTTAATTATTAATTCGGCGGTTTATTAATAAAATACATTTATATTTTAGTTTAACTATAAAGTTACATATTAAAACCATATTAATATAATAAATAATTTTTTTTTCGAAAACTTATAATTAACTTAAATTTAAAATAATTAATTATCATTTATAATACCATTAAAAAATTTTATTAAATAATAACTTTATTTCGTTTCGATCGAAAAATTTCCGGGTTATAATCGAAAAAACATTTTAAACGTTAATGGTTTTAAGCTTAATAATGTTAAATTTTTTACATTATATAATATTATGCTTATTAATTATAATAATATTTAAGTTTCATTTAATATTATAATTATTAATTATAATGTTAAAACTTTTAATTTTTTTAATAATAATAAGTAATATCGGTTATATTAATTAATAAATTTTATTACGTTTTTTATTAAAATTTTTTTTAATATTATTTATTATATATATTTATATATTTTTTTTAATGTATTAAATATTTTAAATATTTTTATTTTTTTTAATTATTAATTCGGCGGTTTATAAGTTTTTTAATTTCGTATAATATTTATTTATTTATATCCTTTTATATTATAACGCATTTAAATGTTAATAATTTTTTATTATAAGGATTTAAACCTTATAATACTTTATATAACTATAATATATTTATAACTTTATATATACGTTATAAAAAAAATATATTAATTTTATACGTTAAATTTTTAATTTTTTTTATTATAAATAATAATCCCGTTCTTTATGTTCCGTATTTTTTAAATTAATTTTTTAATAACTTATAACCGTAATATAAACGTAAGTATATAATTTCATTAACCTTAAACTTTATAACCTTATAAGTTTTATTATGTCGTATTTTAACGTTCATTACGGCGAAATCCAGGGTTTCTTTCGCTTTTTTTTAAAATTATTTCCGTATCGTTTTAAAATCGGGAACGTTTATTAACATATTTAATATAAACATAATCGACCTTAGTTTAAAACCCAGTACAACTTTATTTAGGCTTTTTTTTAATATTAAAGAATATGCGTTAACCGTGTTAATTTTTATTTAAATGAAATATCATTACATTAAATCCTATTTATTTTTAATGGTTATAAAAATAAATTATTAAATTAAATTATAATAAATATATAAAAATAATTATAAATTATAAATTTATTTTATTTAAATTTAATATTTTTAATAAAATTTAATTTATAATATTAATTATTAAATAATAATTTATTATTATTTAAATTAATAATTTATATAATTATAATTAAATTTTATTTAATTTATATAATTATATTAAATATATATCTTTTAATTTAAATATATTATATTATATTTTTAATTTTATTAAAATTTTAAAATAATATTTAATTAATTTTATTTTATTAAAATTAATATATTAATTATATTAATTTTTATTTAAATAAAATATTATTATATTAAATCTTATTTATTTTAATATATTAATATTAATAAACATTTATTTTTTAAATTTTTAATATATAAAATATAAAAGTTTATTAAATTATAATTATAAAATAATAAAAAATTATTATTTTATAAAAATTAAATTAAATTTTATTTATAAAATATAACTTTTTTATATTAATGTTATAAATAATATTTCTTTTTTTAATGTTTAATTATGATTTTTTAATTTTATAATAATTATATTTTTTATTAATAAAATAAATTATATTTTTTTAAAAATTTAATTATATTAATATATATTTTAAAGTTTAATAAAATAATTAATATTTTTATTTTTTATATTATTATAATTTTCTTTTTAATAATTTATAAATTAATTTTATTAATTATAAATTTAAATAATATAATTATTAAAAAATTTAAAAAAAACTTTTTTAATAATAATATTAATTTAATATTTATATATTATTAAGGTTAAAATTTAATTATTAATAATTAATTAAAGCCTTAATTAAAACTTAATTAATTAATTTAAGCCTTAATTAAAATTAAGTTTAATTAATTAATATTTTACTTAAAATTAAGTTAATTAATTAAGATTTTAATTAAAATTAATTAAATTTAATTAATTAATAATTAAAAAAAAAACTAAAAATTAAAATTTTTATTATACTTTTTTTAAAAATTTCTAACTTATTAAATAAAAATTATAAAAATAATTTAAAATTAATTTTAATAATTTAAAGTTAAATATTATTTAAATTTAATAAAATGGGATTTTTAAGAGTTAAATTTAAATTTAAAGTTTTATATATATTAAGTTTTTAAAAATTATTTTTGTTTTAAATAATAAACGTATAATAAAATTAATTATATTTATTTAAATTTAAAGTTAAATATTAAGTATAACCGAAGGAATGCAATTTTTAATAATTAAGTTGAATTATTTATTAAGGTTTAAAATAATAGAAGGATTTTGGTGGGGGAAAATTTAAGGTTTCAAAGTGCCAAGGCCTACCTGCCCCATCCTGTAACATATTTAAAATAATTAATAACTAATTAAATAAATTAATTATAATTATATAACCATGATTATCCGATTTAGTTAAACTCGTTAATTTAATGCATATATAATATATATTTATAGTTAATTTAATTAATTAGGTATTTATAATAATATTAGATTATAGGGTAAAATTTTCAAGACTTAGAAAGTTTCTTTAAAGTAAGATATTTGACTGTAAAAAGTCAGTTCTTTAATAAAACTGTCCACCTTTAAAAATTATTTTAAGGCCCATTTTAAGTCTTATAATTATAAGGTTTAATTAACCTTAAATTTAAAGTTAAATATTATATGAATTTAAAGGAGGTGGAATTTTATTATTTATTTTTGATTTATAATATAAGTTTAAAAAATAATTTCGAAATAAATTAATTTATTTTTTTATAAAATAATTTTTTAAGTTAAATTAAAAATCAAAATAAATAAATAAAAATATTGGCTTTTATATAGTTTTGTTTAGTTTAACTTTAAATTTATAAAATTGGTTTTTATTTATTTTTGAGATAAATATTTACGAAGTTAGGAATTTTTGAAAATGGTGGGATAAAAACCTTTAGTTTTTAGTTTTTTCTTAGTTATTAATTAATTAACTAAGCTTAGTTTTAATTAATCAATGCCTTAATTAAAATTAAGCTTAGTTAGTTAAGACTTTGATTAAAATTAAATTAATTAGTTAGTTTTCTTACATAATCTTAGTTAGTTAATTAATAATTAAAAAATGATTAAAAATTATTAATTTTTTTTCTAATTTTGATAATATTTAAAACTTTTAATTTTTAAAATAAAATAATTATTATTTTATTATAATTTTTATAATAATAAGTAATTAATAATAAAAAGCCATCTTATTAATAATAATAAAAAAAATTTTATTATATATTTAATAAATTATTTCTTCTTATAATAATAATAAATAAATATTTATTAAAATATATTTATTTAATTTTTTTAAGTTAATTATAATTTATTTTTTTTCTTTTTATTTATTATTTTTTATATAATAAAATATGGATATTTAAAAAAGGTAAATTTTTATTATTAATTTATTTTTTCTTAATTATATATTTTATTAAAAGTTTTATTAATAAATCCTTAATTTTTAATTCTGAATAAATATTAATATTTTATTTTATATATTTATTTTTAATTATTAATTAATATAATTATTATTTTATTTATTTTTTAAATATTTTAATAATATTTTTATTATTTTAATAATTATATTTCTTTATTAAATTTTTTATTTATTTTTTAAAATCCGGATTTATTATGTAATAATATATGTTATTTTTTAATATTATTTTTAAAATATTTATAAATATAATAATTTTAAATAATAATATATTTATTTTAACAAAAACTTTTAATTATATTATATATAAAATATTTTATAAATTTAATTTAATAAATTATAAAGCAATATTTAATATATTATTTATAAGGTTAGAAAAAAAATTAATAGTTTTTAATTATTTTTTAATTATTAATTAATTAAAATTATGTAAGAAAACTAATTAATTAATTTAGTTTTAGTTAAGGCTTTAATTAATTAAGCTTAGTATTAGTTAGGGTATTGATTAATTAAAATTAAGCTTAATTAGTTAATTAATAATTAAGAAAAAATTAAAAATTAAAGGTTTTTATCCTACCATTTTTAAAAATTCCTAGCTCTGTGAATATTAATCCTAAAAATAAATAAAAACTAGTTTTATAAATTTAAAGTTAAATTGAATAAGGTTATATAGGAGTTTTTAGTTTTATTTATTTATTTTGATTTTTAAGTTAACTTAGAAAATTATTTTATAAAAAAATAAATTAATTTATTTTGAAATTATTTTTTAAATTTATATTATAAATCGGAAATAAATAATAGAATTCTAGTTTTTTTAAATTCTTATAATATTAATCTTCAAATTTAAGGTTTATTACACTATATAATTATAGGATTTAAAGTAAGCCCTAAAATAATTTTTCGAGGTGGAAAGTCTTGTTAAGGAACTAATTTTTTACAGTTAAATGTTTTACTTTAAAGAAATTTTCTAAGTTTTAAAAGTTTTACCCTATAATCTAATATTATTAAAAATAATTAATTAATTAAATTAACTATAAATATATATTATATATACATCAAATTAACAAGTTTAATTAAATTGGATAATCATGATTATATAATTATAGTTAATTTATTTAATTAATTATTAATTATTTTAAATATATTGCAAGGTGGGGTAAGTGGGCCTTGGTATTTTGAAACCTTAAATTTTCCCGCACCTAAATCCTTTTATTATTTTAAACCTTAATAAATAATTTAATTTAATTAATAAAAATCGAATTCCTTTAATTATATTTAATATTTAACTTTAGATTTAAATAAATATAATTAGCTTTATTACAAGTTTATTATTTAAGATGAAAATAATTTTTAAAAACCTAGTATATATAAAACCTTAAATTTAAATTTAACTTTTAATTATGATTTAAATTTAAATCTTAAAAATCCTATTGCATTAGATTTAAATAATATTTAACTTTAAATTATTAAAACTGGTCTTGAATTATTTTTACGATTCTTATTTAATAAGTTAGAAATTTTTGAAAAAAAATGGTATAAAAACCTTAGTTTTTAGTTTTTTTTTAGTTATTAATTAATTAAGCTTAGTTAGTTTTAGTTAAGGCCTTAACTAACTAGCTTAGTTTTAATTAAGGCATTAATTAATTAAGCTTAGTTTTAATTAAAGCTCGAATTAATTAATTTAATTTTAATTAAAGTTTTAATTAATTATTAATAATTAAATTTTAACCATGATTATTTATTATAAAATTTATTTAAAAAATATACCTTTTTTTAAACTTAAATATATATATATTATCGTTAAAATTAAAAATAATAACTTAAATTATATTTATGTTTTTTTATATTATATTATAAAATATATAATCGGTTATTTTTTTAAGAATATTAAACTTTATATTCCTTAAAATTTATATTATTTTATCGGTATTATTAAAAAATATCATTTTTTTAATTAAATTACATTAATATAAATTATTACATATATTTAAATAATATAATATAAAAAAAAATTTTAATCTTTTAGTAAATTAAAATATTTTATAATAATTAATATTATTATATATTTTAATATTATAATTAATTAAATTATTTTTATTTTATATTAAATTAATTTAAATTTTATAATTTATATTAAAATTTATATTTATAAATAAATTAAAAAGAATATATTTATTTAAAAATAATTTAAAATAATTTTATATTTAATAAAAAAATTATTATTTAAAAATAAATATATAAATATATTTTTTTTATACTTATATTTTTATTAATATTCAAATTATTAATTTTTTTTTTTATTTTTATTTATAAAAAAAATTATACTTTTTAATTTAATATTATATTTTTTAAATTTATTTTAATTATATAATATAAAAAGATTTATTATTTTAATAATATTATATTTTAATAATGTGGCTTAAATCCGGGCGCGCGGTTTTTAATTAATTAAAATCCTTATTAATAAATTATTAGCACCAAAAACCGGCATATAATTTATCCCAGTTATTCGCATTTAAATAACTTCTTTTTAACATAATTTAAAATAATATATTTAATATTAATTTAAAGCTTTTAATTTAATAATTTTATTTATTTTAATTACAAGTTATTACACCTTTTTTTTCATAAGGTATTTTAATTTAAAATAATTAAATTAATATTATTAAAGCCTTTAAAAGTTAAGTAACACTTAAAAAAATATAAGCTACTTATAATCTAATTATTTTAAACTATATAACTTAGTTAAAACAAATTTAAATAAGGTATAATTTAAATCATTTAATTAATATATTTTTAAATTATTTAAATATAAAAATATAACTTTTTAAACCTTTTTTAAATAAAATTATTTTAATATAAACTTAAAGCTTATATAAATCTAAAAATACACATAAATAATATTTTAATTTATATTAAATTTATATAACAATTAAAATAACCGCGCTAATCCCTACAATTTATCAATAAACTTTTAACTAATTAAAAACCGCGCGCCCGGACCTAAGCCATATTATTAAAATATAATATTATTAAAATAATAAATCTTAATATAAAATCTTTAATATAAACGTTTTAAAATTTTAAATAAATTTTTTTAATTATTTTTAATTTCCCATTTAATTAAAAAAACTTAAATCGGTATAAATTATTAATTTAATTTTATATTTATTTATAATATTAATTTTAAAACTTAAATATTTTTTTAATTTATTATTTTTTTATAAAAATAACATTAAAAATGTAATAATTTAAAAGTTTTTATATTTTATAACTTTTATTTATTATTATATATTATTATTTTAAATTTATATATATTAAATTTTTATTTTTATTTTTTATATTAATAATATTTTATAATTCTTTTTTTATATAAAATAATAAAATATATATCGTTTTTTTTTATTATAAAATAAATATAATATATATATAAATATTTTTAAATTATAAATAAATTTATTTTATTTTAATATTTAATATTTTAATGTTTTAATTTTATATATTTTCTTAAAATTAAAGGTTAAAAAAAGTTATAAAATTTTTATTTTATATTTTTTTATATTTTTTTTAAAAACCTTTTAAATTATATAAACTTAATATATTTATTAATATAAATATATATAAAATAATTTAATTTTATATTAAATATTTTATTACATTTTTTATAAATTCTTTTAATTTTATTATATTATATAAACTTAATATAATTAAATTTATTAATTTTATATTTAAAGTTATAAATATTATATTTTTTTAAAAAAAAATATTTTTTATTAATTTTTTTTTATAATTTTTTATATTTAATTTATTAATAATATAAATAATTTTATCCGTTATATAATATTATTTATTTTTACGTTCTTTTTATTATTTTTAATAATATAAAACGTTATAAATATCGGTTCCGATAATTATTACTTTATTAATATTAATAATAAATTAATAATATTTTTAGTTTTAATAAAAAAATATTTTTAACCGCGTTAATAATCCTAGTTATAATTATAATTATATAAATAATTATTATAATATTTACGTTAATTCTTTTATTATAATTATAAACTTTTACTTTAATTTTTATTTTTATAACTTAATTTAAATCTTGTATTAATAATTACATTTATAATTTTATTAATTATTTTAAACTTAATTATAATATTATTTAATATCCCGTAAATTTAACGTTCCGTAATATTTATAATAAAGAAATCCACATCTTTAAAATTAAAGTTTTATTTTTTAACGTTAATTATTTAATTTTTTCATATTTTTTAATAATTATATAAATATATAATATATTTATTTAAAATAATATTTATAATTAAAAAACATTAAATTAATTAAAAATTTTTTATTAATATATTATATATTAATGATTTTTAATATTTTATTTTTATAAAATTAATAATATAATATATTTAAAATAAATTTATAATTTATAATTTAAAATTAATATTCTTAAAATAATTATTTTTATTATATTTAATTTATTAAATAATTTTTATTATTTTATAAATTAAAAGTTTAAATTATATTAATAATATTTTTAAAACCTTTATATTATTTTTTAAATATTTTATTTTTTTTTTATAATAATATATTTACTTATTATTATTATTACGCGGAACGTTTTAAAAATTATAAAAATTTTTTTTAAATCACGTTTTTTTATATTTATAATATTTAAATAATTTTAATAATATTAATAAATAAATATATAAATTTTTAATAAGTTTTTTTATTTAAAATAATAATATTTAATAAATTAATAATTATTATATTTAAATTAAAATAAAAATATTTAATATTTATTAAAGGTTAAATTAATTAAATTAAATATAATAATTTAACTTTTTAAAAAATAATTACATGTATTAATTTATTTAAAGAAAAAAAACTAAAAAAAAAAACAATTATATAACCTCGTAATTACGGGGATATACCCCCCATTCCTTATTATATTAAAACAACATTTTACCGCCATTTTAAAATAGTTTAAACTTAAGGCTAACCGATTTAAATTTTAATATAACTTAAGCTATAATAACCTTTTTATTTTAAGAAAATTCGACTTAAATTTAAACAACCCTTGTTAATAACTTGTTATTTAAACTTGCGCCGGGTCCTTATATTACCCGTTAATTATAGTTTATTATTATTAAAGTACTCGGAATTAAAATAATCCTCTTTAACCGTTTATATTTATTTTTATAGTTTTAATAATAAGTTAGTAACTTCCGGGTTTACCTTGTAAAAGTTAGAAATTTTCTTTATAACATTCTTAAAGTTAAACGTTAAATAATACGTCGGGTTAAAGTCCTAATTTATCCATTATATTAGGTATTTCAATTTTCCGTAATGTACTTAAAAAATTAAAATTTTATACACTTTCCATTCGGTTTTTTTTAAATTTAAATTAATAATCTTTTTATTTAAGTTTTTTAGGTTTTATTTAAAAACCGGATTATTTAAATCTTTCCTTAAATGGTTAACGTTAAATTATTATTAACCGGATTAAGCATAAAAAAAATAAAATTTATAAATATTTACCTTTTTAAAATATTTCTTAATAATCTTATATAAAAATAATATTATAAAATAACTTAATTTATTATTTAATTAATTTATTATTATCCTTAATTTTATTAAAATAAAAACTTTATCCCTTATATTAAAATTAAGTTTATATTTATAATAATTTTTTTATATAATTTAATATTTTTATAACTTTTTAATTTCTTACTTTATAATATTTTTTTAAACTTTAATTTACATTATTATTTTTTATATTTTTTAACGCAATAAATATTTTTTAATAAATAATTTAATTAAAGTTTTAATTTACATTTTTTAATCGTAAAATTATATTATTTTTTTTCCTATAATTATTTCGTATAGGAAAAGTTTTTTTAATAACTTATAAAATAATAACCTTTAAACCACATTTAAAACTAAAATAATTTTATTTTAATTTTTTTAATAATAATTTATAAATAATTATAATTATTAATTAATATATTCGTTTATAATTTTTACTTAACTTATTAATTATTTATAATTAATTATAAAAAAATTTAATTTTATTTTATAAATTTTTAATAATTTATTTATAAAATTAAATATAAATTATCCGCTTTAATTATTAACGATAATTTTTAATTATTTAATAAACCGGTATAAATTTTAATAAAATATTTAAGTTATATTTTTTATAATAAACGTTTTAAAATAAAAAATATATTATAAACCTTTAATTAATCAGTTAATAATTATAAAGAAATTATTATTACCCATTTCGCTTATTTACATTAATTTAAAATTTATAATTAAATATTTTTATTTTTTTTTTAATATAAATAATAATAATAATAAGCCGGGTTTTTTATCCCGGGGAACTTTAAAAAAGCAACATTAATAATTATCCACATATTTAATTACATAAGCGTAAAAGCCAAGCCACTAATACCTCTCGGCAATTATACATTAAATTTTATTTTTCTTAAAGTATATTAAACTTAACCGGCCATATATTTTTTCCACTACGTAAATACGTAAATTTTTATTTTTTAATACCATTAATTAACTTTTAAAAATCATTAAATCATTTAATATTACTTAATTATTATTTTTATTTTCTATAACCTTTTCATAATATCCTTATAACTTAAAATTTTCACGGTTAATTTATAATAAAACATCCATTAATATAATTCTTAATAAATTTAATAAATTACATTCGTTTAAAATATAAATTTTTATATTTAATATTATTACTATTATTTCCTCGGTTATTAAGTTAAATAACGTTATAATATATTACTTATTTTTTTTTTTTAAATTCGGATTTCTTTTTATAATTTAAATAAAATATTAAGAATAACATTTTTAACATTAAATTAATAAATTATTATAAAATTATATTAAAAGATTATATCCGTTTAATTTATTTATTTAAAATTAAAAACCTTTTTTATAATAAAATATTTTAAAATTTTATAATTTATTATAATTATAAATAACCGGGTATATTATAACTTTACTAATTCCGGCTTTTAATATAATAAAGCTTTAATTATTATTAATATTTTTTTATTATAAATATTATAATTAAATTTTATTTTATATAAAGATTTTAAATAAAATGTTATAAAATATTAAGGATAATTTAAAGATTCCTTTTAAAATAAAAACCTAATAACCATTCCGTTAAATATATTTATTTCTACTTTAATTTTATAATTAAAAAAGAAATGTATTAATACCAACGCGTTAATTAATTTATTTTTTAATTTCTTAAAAGTTTCCCGACATTTATTAATTTAAATTAAGTTTACCCCGTGCTTTATTAAGTTAATTAACAGCTTTATAATTTAATTATACCTTTTAATAAACTTCTAATAAAAATTATAAAACTTTAAGAAAAATCAGATTACATAAAATACAACCTTTTTATTTTTAATGAAACTTAATTAATAATATACCACTTTTATTTTATTTAAATTTACGCTTACCTTTTTAATATTAATATAAAACTTTAAAAACTTTATTTTAATTATATAAAACTTATATTTTGTCACATTTACTTATAATCCGGTTTTATATAATCGTTTTAATATTTTATTAATATATTTTTTATATTTTTTACAGTTTTAAAAAAATATAAAAATATTATTTAAATACGCCGTATAAAACTTATTTAAATAACCATGGAACATATTATTTATATACTTTTAAAACATTAATAACTTATTTATTAAATTAAAAAACATTATTTTAAAACGGTAAAATTTATACTTTATTTAAAATATCGTAAAGTTTTCATTATTAAATATAATTTTAATTTTATAAAAAGCTTAATATATATTAATTTTAATAAAGATTTTACTTTTTATAATTTAGGTTAATGTTTTTTTAATAAATAATAACAAATAACAGTTTTTATAAATTAATAAATTTAACTTATAATAATTTATATAAAATCGCAATTTTTTATTAACTTTTTATACAAAAAATATTAATACGGCTTATAAAGCTAATAATAATTTAATAAATCCCTTTTATAAGTTTTTTATAATATATTTTTAATATACCTTTAATTTTTTTAAAGATATTTTATATAATAAAGTATATTTTAATATATTAAATTCCTTATTTAACTTAATATAATAATTCATTCCAAGGCGGTACAAAATAAATTTATTAAAAATTATTTTATTAAACATATTAAAATACTTATAATATTTTATTAAGACCACCTTAAAAATTAATATATAAAGTTCTTTATTATTATTAAGCAATGATTCCTTAACACGCTTTTTTTTAATAAATTTTTTTAATATAAAAAAATCAATAATACCATAAATAATCACTTAATTTTTTTTCTTTAATATTTAATAAAAAATAATAATACTTATAATAATAATATCCGGGGATTAATACTTATATCAATTAATATAATTTTAATATATAATATATAATTTTTAAATATCCCACGTTTTATATTTATTTTTTAACCTATCCTTAAACTTAATATAAGATTTAAATAATATTAATAATTCTTTTTTATATTTATTTAACTTTTAATATATTTAACGAAAACTTACCCCCTTATTAATTTCCTTGTTTATATTTTAACATAAAAGGCATAAAATCCTTTTTAATATTATTAACTTTTTTATTTTATTAAATGGTTTAACCATTAATTATTAATATATTTTAAATTCCCGTGTTTATACTTACTTAAATTCTTTTATTTTAATTTAAATTTATTCCTTTACACTTTTTATTTTAAATACTTAACCATCCTTAAATAAATTACATAAATAAAGTACCTTTTTATTCTTAATTTTAAAAAATTAAATTATAAATTATTTACGTTAACATTACGCGCTATCCCGTCCCACTTCTTTTTTACATTTATCCTTATTTATATTTATTTTTTTATAATTCGCATTTTTTTAATATTTTAAATCCCGTAATAATTCACCCGTTAAATTTATAATAATATTATATTTATTTTTAATAAATTCCTATCTTTTTAAAAAAACTAATTATTTATATTTATAATTAATAAAAATATTATAATAAACGAAAAATTTCTTCTTAATAATAATATCATATTTTATATTAATAATTAGAAAAATAACATTTCTCACTTTTTTACCTTAAATATAAACATTAACTTTAATTATTATATTTATAATTTATATTTTATAATTATTAAAATTAAATACCATTATTGATATAAAACCGTTCATTTATTCCACTTTTAAATATTTTAATATTTAAGTAATAAATAACATATTCATTAAAAAATAAACGTTAGTTTTTATATTAATAAAGGTTTTAATAAATAAAGTTATCCCATTTTTTATTATATTACATTTAATTAAAAAAGGTCTTTTTTTAAGGATTCTTCCTAAGAAATCCTCCGGGATTTCCGTATATAATTTTAAACTTAAAGTTATAACCATTATTACCTTAAAATGGAAATTTAATTTCCTTAAAGTAATTTTTTTCTTAACACTTTTTTTAATTTATTATTATTCCATGCCACACTTCCCGTACTTATTACTCGCATTATAATTTAATTAATCCGTTCCTTTTTAATTTTATAATATTCCGGCTTAAAAAAATATATAAAATTTTAATATCCTTATTTATAATATATAAAACATTATTTTTAAGGAATTAATAACTTAATTTATTCGAATATTAACTTTTTATAAATAATTTTACCGTTAATTATTATCCTTATAACCGGGATACCATAATGCGGGAATAAATTATTAAAAACCTTATCCATTATCGGTATAATTCCTTTTAATTTTTCAAGTTATACGCTTAGTTATTAAATTTATATTTATTTTAAACTTAAGGCTTATTTATTTAATTTATTTTTTTATTAATAAGTAAAAAAATTCTTTTATTATTAATAATTATATCGTTATATATAATTATAAAACTTAATAAAATTAACAATATTATTATAATATTAATTAACCATTTTTTTATTAAATTAATTAAATAATTTATCGAACATTTCCCGTTTATAATTTACCGTGGTAATATAAATTAAATTAATAAACTTAATAAACTTAATCCGGAACATTAAAAACTTTATTATTAACATTATACGCAAGTTATAAAAATTTTTTTATACTTTTTTATAAACATTAAAATCCTTATATTAATTATAAAAGTAAATTAATACTTTATTTATTATTTTTAATATAAATAACTTATATTCTTTAATAATAAAAAATATTAAGTTTTTCGTAATAATTCCGTTTATATAATTTAAAATATATAATATTTTTTTTATTTTTTTTATAAAATAATTAACGTTATCCTTTAATTTATTTTTAAATAATATAAATTAATAATTAAATTTTATCTTTTTATTAATAATTACATCTTTTTCATTAATAAAAATAAAAAGATTTTATTATTTAACATTTTAATAAAAATTCATTTTTAAAAATTAAATTACAAGCGTTATATTTTTCACCGCAACGTTTTTTTTAACTATTATAATTACTTTATTTTTTAACGTTATAATTTTTTTATCCTTCGTAATTAATTAAACCATTCAACTTTTTTTCTTAATATTTAAATTTATATTAATATTATTTTAAACATTATTTAAAACGTAATTATTAAAATATTATAACCATTTTTATATTATTTTTATATTTTTCATTAATATATAAATTAATTTTTCCATTTTAATCCTTTATATATATAATATATATTCATAATATATTAATTAATAAAATTCATTATATATTATTTTTAATTTATTTTTTATTAAGTAGTTAAAATCCATTTATTTCACCCGCATAAAACCTTTTATTAAATCAATCCGCTCGTAAATAACATAAGACATAAAAATAAAAGAAAATTTAATAATATCTCCGCTAATTTATTACACATCTTCATAAAACATAGTAAATTAAAAACAAACATAATCCTCACGTTTATCCTTTATATCTTTATTAATTATTTAATATTTTCAAAATAATTTATCGTTAATTACTTTAATTAAATTAATATAATTTAAATTAATAATAATAATTTTTAAGTTTTAATCGAAATAAGCTTTACCATTTTTATTAATTTTAATTTTATAAATAAAATAACATATTATTTTAATAATTTTCTTAATATAAGGAATTATTTTATATATAAAAATTATATTCTTATAATTTTCTTATAAAATAATAAAATTTTTATTTTCGTTATAAATATAAAACTTTCAGTTACCATTATTACCGTTTCGGGACATTTTTAATTAAAGCTTTAAATTATCAGACATTATTAATTTTTAACATAAATTAATAATTTATATTAATTACATATTATATACACGCTTAATTTATATTAATTTTCTTTTTTTAATAAAGTTATTTAATGTTTTTTAAAATAAATAATTAAACGAAATAAATTAATATTAAAAATTAAATTAATTAAATTAAATATAATAATTTAACTTTTTAAAAGGTAATTACATATATTAATTTACTTAAAAAAAAAAAACTAAAAAAAAAAATAATTATATAACCTCGCAATTGCAGGGATATACCCCCCATTCTTTATTATATTAAAATAACATTTTACCGCCACTTTAAAATAACTTAAACTTAAAACCAACCGATTTAAACTTTAATATAATTTAAATTATAACAACTTTTTTATTTCGGGAAAACTCGACTTAAATTTAAATAACCTTTATTAATAACTTATTATTTAAATTTACACCGGGTTTTTATATTACCCATTAATTATAATTTATCATTATTAAAGTGCTTAAAATTAAAACAATCCTTTTCGGTTATTTATATTTATTTTTATAATTTTAATAATAAGTTAATAATTTCCGGATTCGCTTTATAAAAATTAAAAATTTTCTTTATAATATTTTTAAAATTAAACATTAAATAATACATTAGATTAAAATCTTAATTTATTTATTATATTAAATATTTTAATTTTTTATAATATACTTAAAAAATTAAAATCTTATATACTTTTTATTTAATTTCCTTTAAATTTAAATTAATAATCTTTCCGTTTAAATTTTTCGGATCTTATTTAAAAACCAGATTATTTAAATCTTTCTTTAAATAATTAACGTTAAATTATTATTAACCAGACTAAACATAAAAAAAATAAAACTTATAAATATTTACTTTTTTAAAATATTTTTTAATAATTTTATATAAAAACGATATTATAAAATAATTTAATTTATTATTTAATTAATTTATTATTATTTTTAACTTTATTAAAATAAAAACTTTATTCCCTATATTAAAATTAAACTTACGCTTATAATAATTTTCTTATATAATTTAATATTTTTATAATTTTTTAATTTTTTATTTTATAATATTTTCTTAAACTTTAATTTACGTTATTATTTCTTATACCTTTTAACGCAATAAATGTTTTTTAATAAATAGTTTAATTAAAACCTTAATTTACATTTTTTAATTATAAAATTATATTATTTTTTTTCTTATAATTATTTTATATAAGAAAAATCCTTTTAATAACTTATAAAATAATAACCTTTAAACTATATTTAAAACCGGGATAATTTTATTTTAATTTTTTTAATAATAATTTATAAATAATCATAATTATTAATTAATATATTCGTTTATAATTTTTATTTAACTTATTAATTATTTATAACTAACCGTAAAAAAATTTAATTTTATTTCATAAATTTTTAATAATTTATCCGTAAAATTAAATATAAATTATTCACTTTAATTATTAATAATAATTTTCGGTTATCTAATAAATTAATATAAACCTTAATAAAACATTTAAATTATATTTTTTATAATAAACGTTTTAAAATAAAAGGTATATTATAAACTTTTAATTAATTAATTAATAATTATAAAAAGATTATCGTTATTTATTTTATTTATTTACATTAATTTAAAATCCATAATTAAATATTTCCATTTTTTTTTTAATATAAATAATAATAATAATAAATTAAATTTTTTATCCTAAGAAACTTTAAAGGGGCAACATTAATAATTATTTACATATTTAATTATATAAACATGGAAACCAAACCATTAATACTTTTTAATAATTATATACCGAATTTTATTTTTCCCAGGGTACGTTAAACTTAACCGGCCGTATATTTTTTTTACTATATAAATACATAAATTTTTATTTTTTAATATTATTAACCGATTTTTAAAAATTATTAAATCATTTAACATTATTTAATTATTATTTTTATTTTTTATAACTTTTTCATAATATTTTTATAACTTAAAATCTTCGTAATTAATTTATAATAAAACATTTATTAACATAATTTTTAACAAATTTAATAAATTACATTTATTTAAAACATAAATTTTTATATTTAGTATTATTGCCATTACTTCCTTAATCATTAACTTAAATAACGTTATAATACGTTATTTATTTTTTTTCTTTTTTTAAGTTCGGACTTTTTTCCATAGTTTAAATAAAATATTAAAAATAATATTCCTAACATTAAGTTAATAAATTATTATAAAATTATATTAAAAAATTATATTCGCTTAATTTATTTATTTAAAATTAAAAACCTTTTTTATAATAAAATATTTTAAAGTTTTATAATTTATTATAATTATAAATAATTAAACATATTATAACCTTATTAATTCCGGCTTTTAATATAATAAAACCTTAATTATTATTAACATTTTTTTATTATAAATATTATAATTAAGCTCCGCTTTATATAAAGATTCTAAATAAAACGTTATAAAATATTAAAAATAATTTAAGAACTCTTTTTAAAATAAAAATTTAATAACTATTCCATTAAATATATTTATTTCCATTTTAATTTTATAATTAAAAAAAAATACATTAATATTAACACGTTAATTAATTTATTTTTTAATTTTTTAAAAGTTTTTTAACATTTATTAATTTAAATTAAATCCGCCTTATATTTTATTAAATTAATTAATAACTTCGTAATTTAACCGTACCTTTTAATAAACTTCCGATAAAAATTATAAAACTTTAAAAAAAATTAAACTATATAAAATATAATTTTTTTATTTTTAATAAAGCTTAATTAATAATATATCATTTTTATTTTATTTGGATTTACGTTTACTTTTTTAATATTAATATAAAACCTTAAAAACTTTATTTTAATTATATAAAACTTATATTTTATCACATTTGCTTATAATCCAGCTTTATATAATCGTTTTAATATTTTATTAACATGTTTTTTATATTTTTTATAATTTTAAAAAAATATAAAAATATTATTTAAATATGTTATATAAAACTTATCTAAATAATTACGGAATGTATTATTTATATATCTTTGGAACATTAATAACCTATTTATTAAATTAAAAAACATTATTTTAAAACGGTAAGACTTATACCTTATCCGGAACATCGTAAGGTTTTTATTATTAAATGTAACTTTAATTTTATAAAAAATTTAACATATGTCGATCTTAATAAAAATCTTACCTTTTATAATTCAGGTTAATATTTCTTTAATAAATAGTAATAAATAATAATCTTTATAAATTAATAAGTTTAACTTGTAATAATCTATATAAAATTATAATCCTTTATTAACTTTTTATGTAAAAAATACTAATATAACCCACAAGGTTAATAATAACTTAATGAATCTTTTTTATAAGTTTTTTGTAATATATTTTCAACACACTTTTAATTCTTTTAAAAACATTTTATGTAATAAAATATATCCTAATATATCAGGTTCTTTATTTAATTTAATATAATAATTTATTTTAAAGTAATATAAAATAAATTTATTAAAAGTTATTTTATTAAATATGTTAAAATATTTATAATATTCCGTTAAAACTACTTTAAAAATTAATGCATAAAATTCCTTGTTATTATTAAATAACAATTCCTTAACACGTTTTTTTTTAATAAGTTTTTTTAATGTAAAAAAGTTAATAATGTTATAAATAATTACTTAATTTTTTTTTTAATATTTAATAAAAAATAATAACACTTATAATAATAATATTTAAAAGTTAATACTTATATTAATTAATATAATTTTAATGTATAATATATAATTTTTAAATATCCCGCATTTTATACTTATTTTTTAATTTATCCTTAAATTTAATATAAAATTTAAATAATATTAATAATTTTTTTTTATGCTTATTTAATTTTTAATATATTTAATAAAAACTTGCCTTTTTATTAATTTCTTTGTTTATATTTTAACGTGGGAAGCGTAAAATCTTTTTTAATATTATTAACTTTTTTATTTTATTAAATAATTTAATTATTAATTATTAATGTATCTTAAATTCCCGTGTTTATACTTGTTTAAGTTTTTTTATTTTAGTTTGGACTTATTTTTCCGCGCTTTTTATCTTAAATATTTAACCGCTTTCGAATAAGTTACGTAAGCAAAGCGTCCTTTTATCCTTAATTTTAAAAGGTTAAATTATAAGTTATTTACGTTAACGTTACGCGTTATCCCGTCCCGTTTTTTTCCTATATTTGTTTTTATTTATATTTATTTTTTTATAATTTACATTTTTTTAATATTTTAAATCCCGTAATAATTCGCCTGCTAAATTTATAATAATGTTATATTAACTTTTAATAAACTTTTATTTTCTTAAGAAAATTAATTACTTGTGTTTATAATTAATAAAAATATTATAATAAGCGAAAAATTTTTTTTTAATAATAATATTATATTTTATATTAATAATTAAAAAAATAATATTTTTTATTTTTTTACCTTAAATATAAATATTAACTTTAACTATTATATTTATAATTTATATCTCGTAATTATCGAAATTAAATATTATTATTAATATAAAACCATTTATTCGTTCCGTTCTTAAATATTTTAATATTTAAACGGCAAATAACACATTTATTAAAAAATAAACATTAATTTTTATATTAATAAAAACTTTAATAAATAAAATTATCTTATTTTTTATTATGCTATATTTAACTAAAAAAGGTTTTTTTTTAAGGATTTTTCCCAAAAGATTTTCCAGGACTTTTATATATAATCTTAAACTTAAAACCATAATTATTATTATTTTAAAATAAAAATTTAATTTCCTTAAAATAATCTTTTTCTTAATACTTTTTTTAATTTATCGCTATTTCATATTATACTTTCCGTATTTATTACTCACATTATAATTTAATTAATCCGCTCCTTTTTAATCTTATGATATTCCAGCTTAAAAAAATATATAAAATTTTAATATCCTCGCTTATAATATATGAAACATTATCCTTAAAAAATTAATAATTTAATTTATTTAAATATTAACTTTTTATAAATAATTTTACCGTTAATTACCGTTTTTATAATTAAAATATCATGGTATAAAAATAAATTATTAAAAGCTTTATCCGTTATTAATGCGGTTCTTTTTAACTTTTTAAGTTATACGCTTAATTATTAAGCTTATATTTATCTTAAACTTAAAACTTACTTATTTAACTTATCCTTTTATTAACGGGTAAGGAAATTTTTTTATTATTAATAATTATATTATTATATATAATTATAAAATTTAATAAAATTAATAATATTATCGTAATATTAATTAACTACTTTCTCGTTAAATTAATTAAGTAATTTATTAAATATTTCCCGCTTATAATTTACCATAATAATATAAATTAAATTAATAAACTTAATAAACTTAATTTAAAACATTAAAAACTTCGCTATTAACGCTATACATAAATTATAAAAATCCTTTCATACTTTCTTATAAATATTAAAATCCTTATATTAATTATAAAAATAAATTAATACCTTATCCATTATTTTTAACATAAGCAACTTATATTTCTTAATAACAAAAAACATTAAATTCTCCACGGTAATTCCGCTTATACGGCTTAAAACATATAATATTTTTTTTACTTTTCCCGTAAAATAATTAACGTTACCCTTTAATTTATTTTTAAATAATATAAACTAATAATTAAATTTTACTTTTTTATCGATAATTATATTTTTTTTATTAATAAAAATAAAAAGATTTTATTACTTAACGTTTTAATAAAAATTCGTTTTTAAAAATTAAATTATAAACATCGTATCCCTTGCCGCAACGTTTTCTTTAATTATTATAATTACCTTATTTTTTAACGCCGTAATTTCCTTGTTTTTTACAACTAATTAAACCATTTAACCTTCTTTTTTAATATTTAAATCCACATTAATATCGTTTTAAATATTATTTAAAACATAACTACCAAAGTATTATAACCATTCTCGTATCGTTTTTATATTTCTTATTAATGTACGGATTAATTTTTTTATTTTAATCCTTTACACATATAATATATATTTATAATATATTAATTAATAAAATTCGTTATATATTACCTTTAATTCGTTTTTTATTAAATGATTAAAATCCGTTTATCCCACTTATATAAAACCTTTTATTAAATTAATCCATTCGCAAATAATACGGGATATAAAAATAAAAAAAAATTTAATAACATTTCCGTTAATTTATTATATATTTTCATAAAATATAATAAATTAAAAATAAACATAATCCTCGCGCTTATTCTTTATATCTTTACCGATTATTTAATATTTTTAAAATAACTCATTATTAACTATTTCGGTTAAATTAATATAATTTAAATTAATAATAACAATTTTTAAATTTCGGTTAAAATAAGCCTCGCCGTTTTTATTAATTTCAATTTTATAAATAAAATAATATATTATTTTAATAATCTTTTTAATATAAAAAATCACCTCGTATATAAAAATTATATTCTTATAATTTTCTTATAAAATAATAAAATCTTTATTTTTATTATAAATATAAAACTCTTAATTACCGCCATCACCGTTTCGGGACATTTTTAATTAAAATCTTAAATTATCAAGCATTATTAATTCTTAACATAAATTAATAATTCGTATTAATTACGCACTATATACGCGCTTAATTTATATTAATCTTTTTTTTTAATAAAGTTATTTAATATTTTCTAAAATAAATAATTAAATAAAATAAATTAATATTAAAAACTAAATTAATTAAATTAAACATAATAATTTAATTTTTTAAAAAATAATCACATATATTAATTTACTTAAAAAAAAAAACTAAAAAAAAAACAATTATATAACCTTACAATTACAGGGATATACCCCCCATTCCTTATTATACCGGAACAACGTTTTACCGCCACTTCAAGGTGGCCCAAGCTCAGGGCCAACCGATTTAAGCTCCGACATGGCTTAAGCCATGACAATATTTTAAATAAATTATTCTTTTAATTCGGTTTTTTTTTTCGTTACTTTTAATTATTTTTCGGTAATTACTTATATATTTTTTATAACATTATTTATATTATTTATTATCCTTTTTAAACCGAAAACTCATTTTATAATAACTTATACCATTAATATTATTTCGGTTAACCGTTATTTTATTTCATAAATATAATAAAAAAATAAAAGCTTTAAATTATTAAAACCGTTATTATCCGATTTATTATTAACATCCGCTATTTCGGGAACCATAATAATATAATACGGCTTAAAATATAATAATTAAAAAATAATAATAAAAATTAAAATAAAAAAAATAATAATTTAAATTAATTATAAATATAATAATATAATTTCGTTTAATAATTAAATATTAAAATTATTTAATAATAAAATAAAAATTATAAAAATATAAATTAATCGCAATTATAATCATATAATCGATATTTATAATATTAACATTAAATTTATAACCATATTATTTAAAATAAAAAAAATAATTAAATAAATAATTTTCTTATTAACGTAAATAAATTTAATATATTAATTAATAATATTAATATTATTCCGGGTAATATTAAATTTAATATTAAAATTAAAGGCTTTCATATTAAAATTAAAAGTTTTAATATTATAATTAATAAATTTAATATTAAAATTAAAAGTTTTAATAATAAAATTAATAAATTTAATAATTATAAAAATATAATAATAAATAATTTAATTATTTTGAAAATAAATACTTAAATATATTATTTAATAAGTTTTAAAAGGTTTAAAAGTTTATTAATTATTATTAATAATTTAAATAATAAATAATTAATTTATTAAAAAATTAATAATTAAAAAATTAATAATTAAAAAATAAATAATTAAAAAATTAATAATTAAAAAAATTAAATATATAATTAATAATTATATAATTAAAGGTTTTAATATAAAATATAAGTTTTATTAAGGAATTAATTTTTTACAGTTAAATATTTTATTTTAAAATTTTTTTTTAAGTTTTAAAAATTTTATTTTATAATTTAGTATTATTATAAATAATTAATTAATTAAATTAATTATAAATATATATTATATATACATCCAGGGTTGGAATTTAGTTACTAATAATTAATTAAAGCTTTAATTAAAATTAAATTAATTAGTTCGAGGCTTAATTAAAACTAAGCTTAATTAGTTAATGCCTTAATTAAAACTAAGCCAGTTAGTTAAGGCCTTAACTAAAACTAACTAAGCTTAATTAGTTAATAATTAAAAAAAAAACTAAAAACTAAAGTTTTTAAACCACTTTTTTTCAAAAGTTTCTAACTTATTAAATAAAAATCGTAAAAATAATCTAAGACCTATTTTATTAATTTAAAATGGAACATTAATTAAATTAAAGGTAATAAAACTTTTTAGATTTAAATTCAAATTATATTTGAAACTTAAAGTCAAATTTAAGGTTTTATATATAATAAGTTTTCAAAAATTATTTTTGTCTTAAAAAGTAAACTTATAATAAAACTAAATATATTTCCTTGAATTTAAAGTTAAATATTATAAGTAATCAAAGGAATTCGAATTTTAGGAATTAAATTGAATTATTTATCAAGGTTTGAAATAATGAAAGGATTTTGGTTGGGGAATATTCAAGGTTTTGAAGTGCCGAGGCCCACCTACCCCACCCTGCAACATACTTAAAATAATTAATAACTAATTAAATAAATTAACTATAATTATATAATTACTATAATTTAATTCAGTTGAAATCGCTAATTCGATGCATATATAATATATATTTATAACTAACTTAATTAATTAATTATTTATAATAATATTAAATTATAAAATAAAATTTTTAAAACTTATTATAAAAAGTTGGTTTTTTAATAAGACTTTCCATTTTTAAAATTTATTTTAAGGCTTATTTTAAGTCTTATATTTATAAGGTTTAATAAACCTTAAATTTAAAGTTAATAATTATATAGATTCAAAAGAGGTGGAATTTTATTATTTATTTTTGATTTATAATATAAATTTTAAAAATAATTTTTATAAAAAAAATTTAACTTTTTATAAAATGATTTTTTAAATTAAATTAAAAATTAAAATAAATAAATAAAAATAAATAGTTTGAAATATTTTTATTTTATTTAATTTTAAATTCATAAAATAAGTTTTTATTTATTTTTAAGATAAATATCTACAAAGTTAAGAATTTTTAAAAATGGTAGGATAAAAACTTTTAAATTTTTTTTTTATTATTAATTAATTAATAAAACTTAGTTTTAATTAATTAATATTTTAATTAAAATTAAGTTTAATTAATTAAAATTTTAATTAAAATTAAATTAAGTAATTAATTTTTTTATATAATTTTAATTAGTTAATTAATAATTAAGAAATAATTAAAAATAATTAATTTTTTTTTAATTTTAATTAATAATAATAAAATTTAAATATAATGTTATAAACAAGGTTGGAAAAAAAACTAATAGTTTTTAATCATTTTTTAGTTATTAACTAACTAACTAAGATTACGTAAGAAAACTAACTAACTAATTTAGTTTTAGTCAAGGTCCTAACTAATTAAGCTTAGTTTTAGTCAGGGCACTGACTAACTAAAACTCAGCTTAGTTAGTCAGTTAGTAACTAAGAAAAAACTAAAAACTAAAGGGTTTTATCCCACCATTTTGAAAAATTCCTAACTTCGTGAATACTTATCCTAAAAATAAATAAAAACCAGTTTTATAAATTTAAAGTCGAATGGAATAAGGCTATTTAGAACTGTTTATTTTTACTTATTTATTTCAATTTTTAAGTTAACTTTGAAAATTATTTTATAAGACGTCAAGTTTTTTTATATTAAAATTATTTTTTAAACCTATATTATAAATCAAAAATAAATAATAAAATTCCACCTCCTTTAAATTCGTATAACATTTAACTTTAAATTTAAGGTTTATAAAACTATATAATTATAAGACTTAAAATAAGCCCTAAAATAATTTTTGAAGGTGGAAGGTCCTGTTAAGGAACCGACTTTTTGCAGTTAAATATCTTACTTTGGAGAAATTTTCTAAGTTTTAAAAATTTTACCCTATAATCTAGTATTATTATAAATAATTAATTAATTAAATTAGCTATAAATATGTACCATATATGCATCGAATCAGCGAGTTCAACTAAATCGAATACTTATGGTTATATAATTATAGCTAATTTATTTAATTAGTTATTAATTATTTTAAGTGTGTTGCAGGGTGGGGCAAGTAGGCCTTGGCACTTTAAAACCTTGAATTTTCCCCCACCAAAATCCTTCTATTATTTCAAACCTTAATAAATAATTCAACTTAATTCCTAAAAATCGAATTCCTTCGATTATTTATAGGGTTTAACTTTAAATTTAAGTAAATATAATTAATTTTATCAAAGGTTTATTATTTAAGATAAAGATAATTTTTGAAAACCCAATATATATAAAACCTTGAATTTGACTTCAACTTTGAATTATAATTTGAATTTAAATCAAAAAATTCCCATTCCTTTAAGTTTAAATAATACTTAACTTTAAATTAATAAAACAGGTCTTAAATCATTTTTACGATTTTTATTAAACACGTTAGAAATTTTTGAAAAAAGTGGTATAAAAACCTTAGTTTTTAGTTTTCTTTTAGTTATTAACTAACTAAGCTTAGTTAGTTTTAGTCAAGGCCTTAACTAACTAGCTTAGTTTTAGTCAAGGCACTGACTAACTAAGCTTAGTTTTAGTTAAGGCTCGAATTAATTAATTTAGTTTTAGTCAAGGCCTTAATTAATTATTAGTAACTAAATTCCAACCCTGGTTATAAATAATAATTTATTATTTTAAGTTTAAGTTATAAAATTTAAATATAATATTATAAATAATAATTTATTATTTTAAATTTAAATTAATTAAAAGTTTTTAAAGAAAAAATTATTTATTATATTAATATAATTTAAATATATAATTATATAATTAAATTAAAATATATATATATTTTATGAATTTTTTTAATTTTTAATAAAAAGAAATTATATTATTATAATTATATTGGTAAGTTTTTTAAATTTAGTTAATATTTTAATTAAATTTTTATTAAAAATATAATTTAAATATAATATTTTTTTAAAAAAAATAAAAGATTAGATATAATTTTTAATAATTAGGGTTAGAATTTAATTATTAATAGTTAATTAAAGCTTTGATTAAAATTAAATTAATTAAGTTAAGGCTTAATTAAAATTAAGCTTAGTTAGTTAGTACCTTAATTAAAATTAAATTAATTAATTAGGGTCTTGACTAAAATTAATTAAGCTTAGTTAATTAATAATAAAAAAAATTAAAAATTAAGGTTTTTATATTATTTTTTTAAAAATTCTTAAAGTTTTTAATAAAAGTTTTAAAAATAATTTAAAATTTATTTTATTAATTTAAAATTAAATATTATTTAAATTAATAATAATAAGATTTTTATAATTTAAATTTAATTTATAATTAAAGGTTTAAGTTAAATTTAAGTTTTTATATATATTAAAGTTTTAAAAATTATTTTTATCTTAAATAATATATTTATAATAAAAATAATTATATTTATTTAAATTTAAAGTTAAATATTGTAAATAATTAAAAAGATTTAATTTTTATTAATTAAGTTGAATTATTTACTAAGATTTAAAATAATGGAAGGATTTTGGTGGGGAAAAATTTAAGGTTTTAAAATGCTAAGGCCTATTTACCCATTTTGTAATATATTTAAAATAATTAATAATTAATTAAAGAAATTAGCTATAATTATACAACCATGGTTATTTGATTTAATTAAGCTTGTTAATTCAATGTATATATAATATATATTTATAACTAATTTTATTAATTAGTTATATATAATAATATTTAATTATAGGGTAAAATTTTTAAGATTTAGAAAATTTCTCTAAAATAAGGAATTTAATTGTAAAAAGTTAATTCCTTAATAGGACCTTCCATTTTCGAAAATTATTTTAAGGCCCACTTTAAGTCTTATAATTATAAGGTCTAATAAACCTTTAATTTAAAGTTAAGTATTATATAAATATAAAGGAGGTAGAATTTTATTATTTGTTTTTAATTTATAATATAGGTTTAAAAAATAATTTCGATATAAATTAATTTATTTTTTTATAAAATAATTTTTTAAGTTAAATTAAAAATCAAAATAAATAAGTAAGAATATAAATTCTTATATAACCTTATTCAATTTAATTTTAAATTTATAAAACTAATTTTTATTTATTTTTATAATAAATATTTACTAATAAAGTATACTTATATTTTAACTTAACTATATGGTTATATGTTTAAATTATATTAATATAATAGATAATTTTTCCTTTAAAAATTCTTAATTAATTTAAATTTAAAAGAATAAATTATTATTTATAATATTATTAAAAGATTTTATTAAGTAATACTTTTATTTTATTCTTATTACCCCTTAGGGTGATAATTAATTTAATTTCTTATTGCTTATTAGAATAAAATTTTTTTATTTTTTATTTTAAATTTTTAATATAATAAGCTGCTTATTTTAATAAGAAAGTTATTATGTAATTTTTTTATTAAATTATTATAAGAATCTTATTTTATGTTATATATATATAGTTTTTTTGATTTATAAAAGGAAGGAATATTTATTAACTTTATTTTTAAAATTAAATTATTCTTTTTAACGTGTTATAAATTTAAGTTGCTTTTTGAGTTTTTATTAGTTTTAAATTTATATTGGTTATTTTTTAAATTTTTATTAATTATTTTTTAAATTTTTATTAAATTAAGTTTTTCTTAATTATTTATTAAGTTTTAAAAAAGTTTTATTAATAATTTAAAAAGGTTATATTAATTATATTTTATAATTATATTAATTATATTTTATTATGTTAATATATTAATATTAAATTATGTATTAAATTTATTAAATTAATATATTAAATTTATTAAGTTTATATTAATTAAATATAATTAATAACTTTGGAAGAAAAAAATCTTATATTTATTATTAATTTTTTTAAAAAATTAAAGTTTTGATTTTTTTAATATATATAATATATATTAAGTAAATTTATTTTAAATTTATCTTTTTAAGTAAAGTTAGTAAAACCTTTATTAATATATATGAAGATCTTGGTTTAATAATATACTTTTATTATATTTAAAAATCTAAAATTATTATATAACCTGGAATAAGTAATTAATAATTTTAAATTTTAAAAAGATTTTAAATGAATTATTTAATATTTATAAACTTTATAAGATTAATAATTTATTATTAATTTATTTCTTGTATTAAAAAATTTATTTATAAATTTTATAAGTTAAGTTAATTATTTTGTTTAAATTTTAAGTTAAGTTAAATAAAAAATTAATATTAAATTATAAAATATCTTAAAAATATATTTAAAAGATTTTTAAGATAATAAAAATAAAAGTTAATTTATATTAAGTAAAGGATATTAAAAAAGTAAAGGAAAATAAAGTTAAGTTTTATTAATATTAATTATTATAATATTATTATTAATAATAATATTAAATATTTAAATATGGATTTTAATATTAAAATAAATAATAAATATATTATTAATATAAATCCTTATTATCTTATAAATTATTATTATATTATTTATATAAACCTTTATAAATTTTTTATTAATTTTATAAAAACTTATATTACTATTATTATATTTTATATTAAGATTTTTAATTATATAATTATTAACTACATAATTAATTTCTTAATTATTAATTTTTTAACTTTTAGTTTTTTAATAAATTAATTATTTATTATTTAAATTATTAATAATAATAAATAAACCTTTAAACCTTTTAAAATTTATTTAATAATATATCTTAACATTTGTTTTTAAAGTAATTAAATTATTTATTATTATATTTTTATAATTATTAAATCTATTAATATTATTATTAAAGCTTTTAATTTTAACATTAAATTTATTAATTATAATATTAAAACTTTTAATCTTAATATTAAAACCTTTAATCTTAATATTAAACTTATTAATATTAAATTTAATATTATTAATATTAAATTTAATATTATTAATAATAATAATATTAATATTAAATCTAATATTATTTATAATAATATTAATATTATTAATTAATATATTAAACTTATTTATATTAATAATAAAATTACTTATTTAATTATCTTTCTTTATTTTAAATTATATAATTATAAACTTAATATTAATATTATAAATATTAATTATATTATTATAATTTTTATTTTATTATTAAATAATCCTAATTCTTAATTAATAAATAAAATTATATTATTATACTTATAATTAATTTAAATTACTACTACTTTTATATTAATTTTTATTATTACTTTTTAATTATTATATTTTAAATTATATTATATTATTATAATTCCTAAAATAATAAATATTAATAATGGATTAAATAATAATAATTTTAATAATTTAAAACTTCCATTTCTTTATTATAATTATAAAATGAAGTAATAATTAATTAAAATAATATTAATAATATAAATTATTATAAAATGATTCTTTAGTTTAAAAAGGATAACAAATAATATAAATAATATTATAAAAAATATATAAATAATTATTAAAAAATAATTAAAAATAGTAAAAAAAAAAAAAAAACTAAAAAAATAATTTATTTAAGATATTAAATATTTTTATTTTAATTTGAATATAATAATTATTAAGTTATTAAATGTTATTATTTTAAATAAAAAAATCTATTAAAAATTTGTATATTTATTTATTAATGTTATTAAAATTATTTAAATATTATAAATATAAAAGGATATAATTTAAAATTTTTTTTTATAATTTTTGTAAAGTTTTATATAATTATAATAAATAAGTATATTATTATAAAAAAATATTTAAAAAATAATATAAAAGTTTTAAAAATATTATTAAAATAATTTAAAATTTTAACTTATAAAATAATAAAAATTATTTAATAAACTAAGTATAATAAGGATAATTATTTTAAGGATATTAATTTTAAATTATAAATTATAGATTTATTTTAAGTATATTATATTATTAATTTTATAAAAACGGAATATTAAAAATTATTAATATATAATGTATTAGTAAAAGAATTATAATTAATTTATTTTTCTTTAATTATAAGTATTATTTTAAATAAATATATTATATATTTATATAATTATTAAAAGGTATAAAGAAACTAAATAATTAATATTAAAAAATAAAATTTTAATTTTAAAAGTGTGAATTTTTTAATTATGAATATTATAAAATATTAAATTTATGGGATATTAAGTAATATTATAATTAAACTTAAAGTAATTAATAAAATTATAAATATAATTATTAATAAAAGATTTAAGTTAAATTATAAGGATAAGGATTAAAATAAGGGTTTATAATTATAATAAAAGAATTAATATAAATATTATAATAATTATAATGGTTGTTAAGGAAATTATAAATATTATTATAAAGGATATAATGATTGTTATAAAATGTATAATAATTATTTATATAATTATAATTATAATTAAAAATATTAATGTAGTTAAAGATGATTTTTTTATTAAAATTAAGGATATTATTATTAATATTAATAAAGTAATAATTATTAAAATAATTATTTATAACATTTTTATTATTAAGAATGATAAAAAAAATATAAGAATAAATAATATTATATAATAGATAAAATTATTTATATTGTTAATAAGTTAAATATAAAAAATTATAAAAAAGAATTAATAAAAAATAGCTTTTTTTTAATTAAAGAATATAATATTTATAATTTTAAATATATTAAATCTTTATAATATAATAAAATTAAAAGAATTTATTAAAAATATAATAAAATATTTAATATAAAATTAAATTATTTTATATATATTTATATTAATAAATATATTAAATTTATATAATTTAAAAAATTCCTAAAAAAGATATAAAAAATTATAAAATAAAAACCTTATAACTTTTTTTAATCTTTAATTTTAAGAAAATATATAAAATTAAAATATTAAGATATTAAATATTAAAATGAGTTAAATTTATTTATAATTTAAAAATATTTATATATATATTATATTTATTTTATAGTAAAAGAAATAAAAGATATATATTTTATTATCTTATAAAAAAGAAAAGAATTATAAGATATTATTAATATAAGAAATAAAGATAAAAACTTAATATATATTAATTTAAAATAATAATATATAATAATAAATAAAAATTATAAGATATAAGAATTTTTAAGTTATTAAATTTTTAATATTAATTTTATAAGAAAAAAAAATAAATTAAAAGAATATTTAAATTTTAAAATTAATATTATAAATAAATATAAGATTAAATTAATAATTTATATTAATTTAAGTTTTTTTAATTTAATAATAAATTAAAAATAATTAAAAGAATTTATTTAAAATTTTAAAATATTTATATTAAAGATTTTATATTATATAATTAAAATAAACTTAAAAGGTATAATATTAAATAAAAAAATATAATTTTTTTTATAAATAAAGATAAAAATAAAAAGAAGAATAAAATTAATAATTTAAATATTAATAAAAATATAAATATATAAAAAAAATTTATTTATATATTTATTTTTAAATAATAATTTTCTTATTAAATATAAAATTATTTTAAATTATTTTTAAATAAATATATTCTTCTTAGCTTATTTATAAATATAGATTTTTATATAAGTTATAAAATTTAAATTAATTTAATAAAAAATAAAAATAATTTAATTAATTATAATATTAAGATATATAATAATATTAATTATTATAAAATATTTTAATTTATTAAAAAGTTAAGATTTTTTATTTATATTATATTATTTAAATATATATAATAATTTATATTAATATAATTTAATAAAAAAAATAATATTTTTTAATAATATTAATAAAAAAATTAATAAAATCTTTTAATAATATTATAAATAATAATTAATTCTTTTAAATTTAAATTAAAAATTCTTAAAAAGAAAATTATTTATTATATTAATATAACTTAGGTATATAATTATATAATTAAATTAAAATATAAATATATTTTTTTAATTTTTTTTAATTTTTAATAAAAAGAAATTATATCTTTATAATTACATTAATAAACTTTTTAAACTTAATTAATATTTTAATTAAATCTTTATTAAAAACATAACTTAAATATAATATTTTTTTAAAAAAAACAAAAGATTTAATATAATTTTTAATAATATTATATTTAAAGATATAAAAATAATTTTAATATTATTTCGAAAAAATACTTTAAATATTAATAATTTTAAGCTTAATAATATTGAATCTTTCATATTATATAATATTATATTTATTAATTATAATAATATCTAAGTTTTATTTAATATTATAATTATTAATTATAATATTAAAACTTTTAATTTTTTTAATAATAATAAATAATATTAATTATATTAATTAATAAATTTTATTATATTTTTTATTAGAATTTTCTTTTAATATTATTTATTATATATTTTATTATATTTTTTTTAATATATTAAATATCTTAAATATTTTTATTTTCTTTAATTATTAATTCAATAATTTATAACCTTTTTAATTTTATATAATATTTATTTATTTATATTTTTTTATATTATAACATATTTAAATATTAATAATTTTTTATTATAAAAATTTAACTTTTATAATATTTTATATAATTATAATATATTTATAATTTTATATATAAATTATAATAAAAATATATTAATTTTATATATTAAATTTTTAATTTTTTTTATTATAAATAATAATTTTATTTTTTATATTTTATATTTTTTAAATTAATTCTTTAATAATTTATAAATATAATATAAATATAAATATATTATTTTATAAATTTTAAATTTTATAATTTTATAAATTTTATTAATTATATTTTAATATTTATTACGGTAAAATTTAAAGTTTTTTTTATTTTTTTTAAAAATTATTTTTATATTATTTCGAAATTAAAAATATTTATTAATATATTTAATATAAATATAATTAATTTTAATTTAAAATTTAATATAATTTTATTAAAACTTTTTTTTAATATTAAAGAATATATATTATTAATATTATATTAAAATATTAAAATAATTTTAATTTATAATATTTCGGAAATTATTTAATAATAACGAATTATTAATTTTATTTTTTAATTTTATTTTTTAAATTATTTATTTATTTAAAAATAATAAACCATGATTATTATAAGTTTAATATTTATTTATATAAATATATATTATTAAATTTTAAATATAAATTTTAAATTTTTATTTAATATTATTTTTATTAATATTTCTTAGTTATAAAATAATATTACATACAATAATTACTTAACCCACTATTAAATCATAAAATTAACATTACTTAAAATAAGAATAAATTTTTTATTAAACTTATAAATTATTATAAAAAATATATTAAAATATTTATAACTTTTTATTATTTATAAACTTACTTTTATTTATATTTTTAATAATTTAATAATAAAATCCCATATAATAATATAATATAAAATTATTAAAGAATTTATAAATAATAATTTTCCTTTAAAACTTAATTAATTAATTTAATTTTTTATATATTTTAAACATTAATTAATATATTTTTTAACCTTACATATTATATTTTATATTTATACGTTTATTAATTTATAAAATATTTTCGTTAATTTAAAATAATATTTCTTATTATAAATTATTTTAAATATATTTTTAATATAATTTAAGGGAATTATAAAACATTAAAAACTTATATTAATAATATAATATATTAACTTATTTTTAAATTTATATTAATATTATTTTATTATATCTTTTTAATTTTATTTTACATTTTCTAAAATTTTTTATATTTATTTTAAACATTAATTATATTAATATTTATTAATAATCTTTTATTAAAAATTATTTATAATTTTAAATTTTATTATTATATATACATTTTTAACTTTATTTTATATTATATTTTAAGCTATATTTTTTTAAAATAAACTTACATTTATTTTATTTTTTTTTTTTATCACTTATAATTATAATTATTAATAATTTTAAAAAGATATTTAATATTAAATTTAATTTATTTAAAATATAATATATTTATAAATTAAATTATAATAAGTATATAAAAATAATAATAAATTATAAATTCATTTTATTTAAGTTTAATATTTTTAATAAAGTTTAATTTATAATATTAATTATTAATTAATAATTTATTATTATTTAAATTAATAATTTATATAATTATAATTAAATTTTATTTAATTTATATAATTATATTAAATATAAAATTTTTAATTTAAATATATTATATTATGTTTTTAATTTTATTAAAACTTTTAAATAATATTTAAATAATTTTATTTTATTAAAGTTAATATATTAATTATATTAATTTTTATTTAAATAAAATATTATTATATTAAATTTTATTTATTTTAATATATTAATATTAATAAACATTTATTTCTTAAAATTTTAATTCGTTCGAAAGATATATTACGTTTAAACTTTTTTTAATTAATAAGTAACTTTTATTTAATTAATAAATAATTAATAAAAAATTAATAAGAAATTTTTATTTAATTAATAAATAATTAATAAAAAATTAATAAGGAATTATTATACGTGTTAATTAGTTTATTAATCGCGTTAAAAAGTTAATGCCTTAATAGATATTTTAAATTTGTTCGCGTATTTAATTAAATGTATCGCTTTAATAAGTTTAATTATTAATTTTAAAAATTTAAGGATTAATTATTTAATTAATTTAAAGATTAATTTATTAATTATTTAACTTATTATTAAATTAATTATTAAATTAATTATTAAATTAATTATTAAATTAACTTTTAAATTAATTTAAAGATTAATTTAAGGATTAATTTAAGGATTAATTTAAGGATTAATATATTAATTATTTAATTTATTATTAACTTAATTTTAAATTAATTTAAGGATTAACTTTTCGATTAATTTAAGGATTAATTTTTAATTTAATTTAAGGATTAATTTATTAATTATTTAATTGATTTTAAACCTGATTTAAGAAATTAAAGTTAAAGTGGTTAAGGTTAATGAAGATTAAAGTTAATTCCGGGGGTTTAAAAAGTGGTGGGAGCCTTTCATTTAATATATGTTTTAATTATTTAAGGATTAATTAATTAATTATTAAATTAACTTTAAAATTAATTATTTAATTAATTATTTAATTGATTTTTAAATTAATTTTTAATTTGATTTTAAATTAATTATTAATTTAATTTAAGGATTATTTAATTAATTATTTAATTAACTTAAGGATTAATTTAAAAACTTATTTAAAAATAAGTTTTAAACTTAATTTAAGGATTAGTTTATAAATTATTTAATAAATTATTGAATTTATTTAAGGATTATATTATTAATTAATTAATTAATTTAAGGATTAATTAAGAGATTATTTAATAAACTTTTAAATTAATTAAAGGATTATTTTAAAGATTGTTAAATTAATTATTAAATTAATTATTTAATTAACCTTTAACTTAATTTAAGGATAAGTTTAAAGAATTTATTTAAAGTAAAGGATTTAAGGTTTTTTAAACGGATATTACTTTTTTTTCCAACCTCTTTTAAGCTTTATTTTTTAAATATATTACTTTCTACGAAAAAAAAATTTTCTGGCCTTTTTTTTTTTTTTTAAAGTCCTTATAACTTTAAGAAAGCAAAAAAATCTTATAACTTATAAAAGGCCATTTTTTCCCCGATATTATGAAAGGTTATATTTTAAAAAAAAAAAAAAAAAAGCCAGAAAAATTTTATATAAAATATAAAAGCTTATTAAATTATAATTATAAAATAATAAAAGATTATTATTTTATAAAAATTAAATTAAATTTTATTTATAAAATATAACTTTTTTATATTAATATTATAAATAATATTTTTTTTCTTAATATTTAATAAAGTAATTTTTTAATTTTATAATAATTATAATTTTTATTAATAAAATAAAATATATTTTCTTAGAAATTTAATTATATTAATATATGTTTTAAAATTTAATAAAATAATTAGCATTTTCATTTTTTATATTATTATAATTTTATTTTTAATAATTTATAAATTAGTTTTATTAATTATAAATTTAAATAATATAATTATTAAAAAGCTTAAAAAAGACTTTTTTAATAATAATATTAATTTAATGTTTATATATTATTCGAAAAGTTTTTATAAATATTATTAATATTATTTTTTAATATTTAAAAATATTATTATATTATTTATATAAGTTTTTATAAATGATTTAAAAAGCTTAAATAAATGGTTTATAAATTATTATATATATGTAAAAGAATTTTTAAAATTTATTAATATAATATTTAAAACTTTTAATTTTTAAAGTAAAATAATTATTATTTTATTATAATCTTTTATAATAATAAATAATTAATAATAAAAA